>NW_015386745.1:1242472-1267343 GCF_001527695.2 Protobothrops mucrosquamatus | reverse complement strand
AAGAAATGTATATTCTATACTGATAACAGTTCTTCATCTAACTATATTATGCATATAACAATTCATATTACATAAACTCTAAGAGGAAAGTGGGAATATAAATATAAACTTAACAAATACTCATATATTGTGATCTCTCCCTGATGAATTCTCAGTATGTATTTTGTTATCCATGGTGGTAAAAATATTGCATTTCCTTTAAAATGCTAAGATACAATTTCTCCTTGAATGATAATACTTTGAAATATCGTTTTCTGGTGTATAATATTTGTTAGGAATTCTTAAATTCTAGATCAACAGATAGTTACTATTAGACTTTGGAATTTAAAAAGAAAATCAATTAGGTCGTGTTAGTAAATTGAGGACAGAGGTTTTGATACTATTGCTAACTAGCTTCTTATGGCTCTCGCCTCTTGATTTTCTCATTTTATTTTGGGCTTGAAAAAAAGAATGTACAGTATATACATTTTGTCACCTAGCAAGTAAATACATGGATTGTAAGCATAAAAATATTATTTCAATAAGGATTATAAAAAAAAACCATGATTTTCAGGATACCACTTTCATTTGGAATTCAATTTATTTTTGGGAGACAAGATTGTGAGAAGTTAGGAAAAGAAAAGAAAAAAGCCCTCCAGTATACTAGCACAGCTTGGGAACCTATTTCACTTTTTGACAGTGGAACCAAGTATTACAAATAGTTCATGTTAGATTTGGAAAGAGGATTTGAAGTTAATTTCGTCTCTCCTTCTAGTTTACTTTATCATCTAGATGGCAAAAGATACGGCAGCCAGTTCATTTCTGTCTTCATAGGAATATCCAATATTATAAGATCGAGGATAAAACACAACATATGCACTTACATCACACATACAGTAGGTCTCATGCACAACTACTGCTCACAGCAGCAATAGTGACAGCTGCTTTGCAAGCAAAGCAAACAAGTTCTTTCTTCCCCTTTTTTTCCTTTCTATTTCGACCCTTCCGTTCCACTGTATATTTTAGGACATAGAAATATCAATGTGAGTACTTCAGGCAAATCCTGCATTTAATTCCCAGGACATTATACAAAATTAAGCCAGTTTTATATTAATTTAGGGGGATAATTACCAATCTGCTCTAAAAACTGGAATTGCTGGACTGATTTATTGGTAACTCTCTAAACAGGCAGAAAACTAATTTGGCCAGAGTATGAAGATGATATTCTATGTTCAGTCCTGGAGCAAAAATTGTGCTGCAATCTTCAGGGTTATTTTATCTTCATTGGTAATACTATACTTATTTATTATACAGAGATGACATGTAGATGTTGCCCTTTAAATTTTATCGTGTAAATCTAGTGAACCCAAGGTAGAGTTGAACCAGATGTATTGAGATTAAAACTCCCAGTACTCCTATCCAGCACAGGCAAGTTTGAAATAAGTAGATTCATATAAAAACAAAGCTGATAAACTTAATTCTTCCCTATCCCAAGCTTTTCCTATCAAAAGTTCATATAAAAATGTAAAAATGCATCAGAGGATCTTTGAAATTAGAGGGAGCTTTGAAAGGGCAGAATTCTTTCTGCTTGCTAAACTACTTTTCTGAACAATAACATATAAATATAATAGAATTTCTATGTGGTTTGTTAGAAGGGGTCTAACAATAATGGCTGCTATGATATTGATAAAATGATAATGGTAGGGCAGTATGATAATGAGAGAAAGCTCAGTCTTTAATAGTGGTGATCTAATATGTGAGTCAAGAGACACAGGAAAAATTCAACCGATGGAAAGATGTGCCATTATATTTGCAATGATTTGTACAGAAAATGCTGACCCAGATTAACACAAAAGGAACACTGTGGCATTTGAACCCCATACAAAAACATTTGTTTTCCTATGGTAAGAGCCAGCATCCTCCTCTACCTTGCTTATAATGCATTAAATCAATAGTGCTTGAATGAGTAATAAAATTATGCAGTTGCAAAAAAGGTAAAGAGATTGATCACTCACAAACTCATTATCATCACACTTTCAGTTCACTAAAAATAGACACACACAAACCAAATCGTATTCTCCAGAACTGGATTGTTTTTATGTTATGTTACACACTGAAAACTGAATGTCAGATGAAGAAGTAGGAAAGCATTTAAGATTTTTAAAGATGTAAACTATCACTATTTTTTAGGACCCTGGCCTTTGGGGAGGGAGTTTAAGCAGAAAAGCAGACTATAGTGGATCTCACTGTTTCATAACAATCTACCACACACCAAATCTGAATACAGACATATAAGAACAACCATGCTAGATCAGAGCAATCACTTTTATCTTTCAGTCCTCTATTTTGATTAGTGGTCACCCAGATACTATGACATGTTCATAAGCAAACTATGAGCACAGCAGAACCCTTCTAGTTATATTTCCTGTTAACTGGGTTTAAGAGGCTTACTGCAGTGGTGGGATTCAGATATGTGAACAACCGGTTCTCTGTGTGGATGTCACTTCCAGAAGTCCATTCTGGGACTGGCCAACAAAAAATTAGCTACCGGTTCTGCCGAAGTGGTGCAAAACGGCTGAATCCCACCACTGGCTTACTGCCATTGGAGATAGTATGTGACTACTAGTCACTGATAAGCACTGAGACGTGCCAAGGGTTAAATATAAATCATCCAGGATGCGAAGGACTAAGGAGAATCAAGATTATCTTATTTGAAATTGTATTTGGAATATAGACCATAGTAAAATAGGATTGGAAGGGATCTTGGATGTCTTCTAGTCCAGCCCCCTGCTTGAGCAGGAGACCGTACACCATTCCAGACAAATGGCTGCCCAGTCTTTTCTTGTAAACCTCCAGTGATGGAGCACCCACAAGTTCCAGAAGTAAGCTGTTCCACTGATTAATTGTTCTCACTATCAGGAAATTTCTCCTTAGTTCTAGATTGGTTCTCTCTTTAGCAATCTTTTTAATGATTTTGCAGCCTGCTGTTTGGTTTGGATGATAGAACGCTTGCTGCTGAGAACTAAGAATCAGATGGCATGGCTTTTAGAATCAGAATCAGAATCAGATGGCATGGCTTTCCACATTACGATAAAGGTTAAGATTAATAAAGCTTTTAAAAATTACTATATAAGAAGTGAAGAATAGAAATAAACCCAGATTGTGCCTGAAAACACCATTATGGGTCTCAGCACAAGAAGCATTTTATAGAAAAGAAACAGCAAGCAAAGAATGATGGTTAACTTATAGAAAGCTGTTAGAAGAACAACATGGGAAATATAAGATGAAATCAAGAAAGCAATTGATGGAGAGGGATTTAGTTTTCATTGTATGCACAATCAGGGCTTTTTTTCTCATAGAATGCCCAGAATGGAGTTCCGACACCTTTTTTGGATGGAACTTTGTAGAGTAGGCAAGGCAGGTTGTATCACATGTGTGAATTCCGGCACCTTTTTTTTTAGAAAAAAAAGCACTGTGCACAATTAAGACAAAGATTTAAGAGAATATTTGTAGTCTAGGTTTAAACTGTGGGATCCTTGGTGCTCTCTGAGGTCAGTGATTTTCTTGCAGACGTTTCATTATCAAACTTGGTAACATCAACAATGCATGATGATGTCACTTAATTTGGTAATGAAATGTTTGCAAGAAAACCACTGAGTTCAGACAGCACCAAGGACTCCACAGAAAAATTTAAGGTAGATAACCAGACATTTGAAATAGAACGGCATAAGGCAAAACTGAACTATCTACAAAAAATGAACACGTAATTGCCAAAATGTATGAACTTTTGCTGAAATTTGAAACTGAAGAAAAACATATCAAAAATGTATAATAAAATGGGTTTAAGAATTTTGCATATAATATACTGATGGAACAAAGGAAAAATATGTGGCTGAAAGGATTGAAATGTAATTTTAATATAATTTAAAACATTTTTTAAATAAAGTGATGTACTATGAGTATGTAACTCTTGAAAAATTATCCAGAATGTATAAAGCAGGGGTCTCCAACCCCCCGGTCCATGGACCGGTACAGGGCCGCGTCATACCAGCAACTGGGCCATACAAACAAGCAAAGCCCCACCTGCGGGATTCAGGCAGCACATAAAACCACACATTCTCTGGTCCACGGAAAAACCTCTCTCCGTGGAACTGGTCCCTGGTACCCAAAAAGTTGGGGACCTCTGGTATAAAGGTACTTCATATCTATGCTATAATTGTAGACAACAGTAAGAGTCATTTTATTGTGCCTAGTGGATTTGAAAAAGAACCAGAAGATTTTACGTTCTAATATATACCATAATACAAAGAATTTTCAAGATCAACATTCAAATGATTGAAACAAGAACTTTTCTTGCTGGGACTAATGGATAAACAATTAGATAAGAACCATGCAAGTTTATTTGTACATATGGTTACTGCTGTGAGATTATTATATGCACAAATGTGGAAAGATTCTGAAACAATTACAATGGAGGAATGATTGGTGAAGAAGATAAAATTAGTAGAAATGACAAAATTGATTCGTCTAATTAGGGAAAAGACAATATCTCATTTATTAGTGATTGGAAATATCCTATAGACTTTTTGCGGGGAAAAAAAGAAGAGTAAAATATGGAAAGAAGGAAATATTATGTAATATAGAGGCAGAGAGTAAAATGCATTTATTACTACTGTTAAGAAGATTGGAAACGTCTTTATAATCTTTTCTTTCTATTTTCTTTTTCTTCTTTTCTTATCTGTTCATTATTTTTCTTTATTTTCTCTATTTTTCTTCTAAAATGTGTACTATTTTTCTCATTAAAATTTCTACATATATTTCAATCATACATACATACACACAGCATTGAGAGCTTTATTCTTTTTAACTTTATCTAATCTGTATAATAAAACTAATTGCACAATTACAACAACTGCTGTAAAATATATTTATGAACTCCGTGCAAGAAGTGTTTCCTTTTATCTGTTTTAAATATGCTATCACTCAGCTTCATTGTATATTCCTGGGATCTAGAATTAACTTCTACTATACTATGCATAATTTCTTAACTTTGATCCTGTTCCCTTTACCTAACATTTGTCATAACAAGAAAAGTCCAAATATACTTTTTCTACTGCCTCTGAATTATTTTAGCTTTTATTTTCTGCATATGCTCCAATTTCTACAATATCTTCCTAAAGGTTTGATGACCCAGAAACATAGTTATAATTCCATTTAAATTTGCTATAGATTCACCAATAATTAGAAAACAAAAAAAATATAGAAAAAATGTTTCTATTGCATTTTTAGCACTTAAAAAACATGTGCCTCATCTAAATATAGTGTGTTGCAAGCTTGAGACAGACATGCATACAGAGCTTAATTAGCTGTCTTTCATTTGAAGAAACATATGGACTAGTATGCCACTGGGTAGTTAAATCTGTGTGTGAGATGTGCATAAAGTATCGGTGTTGTCTGCACAAATGCACACGCAGCATGAAGAACTGATCCAATGGTGAAATATTCAGTACTGCAAAAGATGGAAAACAACATTGTGTATCTTTTATATAAATAATCTGATACAAGATATAAATAGGATGAGAAAAAATCAACTTCTTAACATGAAATTAACACTATTTTAAGCCGCATTTGCAAAAGAATAATGGGATGAGAGAATAATTAGCATGACATACTTAGATAAATTGATTCAGCATGATAATATTGCCTTTAACCTATGTGATCATTCATAAGTCGTCTCAGACCAACATAACATTAAATAAGGATTCAATACATTACTAAATTGTCTGCATGGCACTGCAATATTTTTATCGCAGCACAAAATATGAGCAGAAACTTCCCTACAGCTCCCTTGTGACTGCATTGAACTTGAGAGCTGTATTGTAGCTTCACTTACGAGTATAATTTTTATAATGTTCATTATCCACTATCACATTGCTACTCTTTATGGATTCCTAAATAGCTAACTAGCCTAGAAGCCATTTCTGAGTGAGACAATTTAGCAGAAGTGGTGTAGTCACTCCTCAGTGTGATATGATAGGCAGGATTTTACTGAGGAACCCAAGAGAATATTAGACTAAAGACAAAGAGATTCAATGTAATGTTTGTTTATTTAAATTTGTAATATCATGGCTATGGTGTTGCACTCAGACAATGTCCATTCTCAAGCACTGAAGGTCCCTGAGTAACCTTGTAGTGACTCTCTCAGCCCAATTTACTTCACAGATTGTTGGAGTAAAATGAGAGATGTTAATATATAAGCCCCTTGAACTCCCATGGAAAGGTAGAATACAAACAAAAGGACATAAGTAATCCCTACTTACTTGTTGCTTGATATGGTCAAAGGGCAGGCACAAGGCTGACAGTCATTGGCATTTCCTCTAATGATCCCATAGAACCCAAGGGCACATCTTTCACAGTGGTCTCCATAGGTGTTGTGACGACAGTTCTGTAGAGAGAAGCAGAGAAGAGATAATTCTAGCTCTACTACAAAGTCATAGCTATGGGTGATAATAGAATAGAATGGAATAACAGAGTTGGAAGGGACCTTGGAGGTCTTCTAGTCCAATCCCTTGCTCAGGCAGGAAACCTATACCATGTCAGACAAATTGGTGTCCAATCTCTTCTTAAAAACTTCCAGTGTTGGAGCATTCACAACTTCTGGAGGTAGGTTGTTCCACTGATTAATTGTTCTAACTGTCAGGAAATTTCTTCTTAGTTCTAGGTTGCTTCTCTCCTTGATTAGTTTCCATTAATTGCTTCTTGTCCTGCCCTCAGGTGCTTTGGAGAATAGCTTGACTCCCTCTTCGTGGCAACCCCTGAGATATTGGAAGACTGCTATCATGTCACCCTTAGTCCTTCTCTTCATTAGACATGCCCAATTCCAGCAACTGTTCTTTATATGTTTTAGCCTCCAGTCCCCTAATCATCTTTGTTGCTCTTTTCTGTACTCTTTCTAGAGACTCAACATCTTTTTTTTACATCGAGGTGACCAAACTGGATGCAGTATTCCAAGTGTGGCCTTAGCAAGGCATTATAAAGTGATATTAACACTTCATGTGATCTAGATTCTATCCCTCTGTTAATGTATCCTAGAACTGTGTTGGGTTTTTTTTGCAGCTGCAGCACACTGCTGGCTCATATTTAAGTGTTTGTCCACTAGAACTCCAAGATCCCTCTCACAGTTACTACTATTGAGCAAGGTACCACCTATACTATACCTGTGCATTTGGTTTTTCTTGCCTAAATTTTTCACCATTGAATTTCATTTTGTTAGATAGCAGACATTAAATACTGCCATCATGGAAATGAAAGCAATCAACTTGGGGAGCAATTACACGTTTTTATTTTATTTTCCACTACAGAAATGCTACTGCTACTGCTATGGTTAAGTCAGTACTTATTTTCTGAGCATAATGTGAATGGCTTCAAAAAAACTAGCTAGTATTTTAGTAAATCTTACAATTAAAATCAATTGTAAAACTGACATTAAAAACTGTATTGTCCAATAATTCTTGATGACTTCAGCTGTAAGGATGTTTTCAGAATGTGGAAAATAGGAATAGAATAAATCATCTTTAAAAAAGCATACTTTTTATACCTGACAAATTGAGGTTTCAGGGTCACACATTTCACTATGCCTGTGGCATGAACAAGGGACACAGGCTCCTAGGGCAGGACCTGGCCTTCTGCCAGTATATGGAGAAGCAAGTCTATAAAAACCTGGGGAACAGGCCTGCAAGAAAATAAAAGAAAAACAAACAGTCCATAATATTCTTCATCTCCGTTTCTTTTGTTGGACAACTTCTTCCTCCCTTCCACCCAATATCTCTTATATATTACAAAGTACAGGACACCTTAGGTCTATCAGATTATATAATTTTTCAGAATTTTCCAATCCTACTGAGCAATTTTTCCTTTCAGAATTTTCCTCCACTGCAATTCTTCACTGATATGGGAGAAAAATGGAAGGTAGAAAGCCACTCAGATGTGCGAGCAATGAAACAGAAAGTAATCTGGTTTAGATTCAGAATTCTAATTGCTAAATCAGAACTCATAAGATAAATAATAATAAAAGCATGGGAGGATGTATAACTATATATTAAAGGTGATTTTATATACATATTCCTATAGTATATATTATTATATTATCATTTACAATAACCCAAACTATAAATAATGCATAATAATCTATTGCATGCATAAATAATTCATGCATGGAATTCAAACATTATATTGTAGATTATATCCTATCCATTCAAATATAATTCATAAGCACTTTGAGATAAACTTATAGGCACGAGATATACTACCTCACATGACAAACCAAAATGGCCCACAGGACAGTTACATTGTTCAATCAATTGGGCGCTTGGAGTTCTTCTTGATACATTTCCTGTGCCTGCAACTTCCAGGCTAATCTCAGAAATTCTGGCAGAAAAAAACAGAATGAAAAAAAGGGCAAATTGAACTGATCAGATTAAATTTTACTTGGCTTGGTAGACAAGAACACTTACACACAATCTTTGGGCATTATTTAGGAAGCAAAAAAAGAAAAAAAAATTGTTAGTTTGCCTCATCTTTAAATTCATTTTTGTCATTATTGGCCTGGGCTAGTAGAGTTAATGTAAAAATATACTTACTCAGTTTAACTTTGATTTATTTATTTAATTTATTTTAGAACCCAAATACTAGCTTTCTGAAGGCAGAATTAAAAAAACCAAGAAGTTCTACAGACTTCAATATGACTTATAAAAGATGTTAGCCAGTACCTGTACATTGTCTATTCATTGCGACTACACTGAAGCAAATGTTTCAACATATATAAAGTTATCATGCCAAATATAAATTGGAGGCGGGGAATGAAGTCAGAGGGATTTTCTTTCCTTGTTGTTGTTGTTAATTGTGAAGTCGTGTCCAACCCATCGTGACTCCATGGACAATGTTCCTCCAGGCTTTCCTGTCCTCTACAATCTTCTGGAGTCCATTTAAGCTTACGCCTACTGCTTCAGTGGTTCCATCCAGCCACCTCATTCTCTGTCATCCCCTTCTTCTATTGCCCTCAATCTTTCCCAGTATTAGGCTCTTCTCCAGTGAGTCCTTCCTTCTCATTAGGTGGCCAAAGTACTTGAGTTTCAACTTCAGGATCTGGCCTTCTAAAGAGCAGTCAGGGTTGATCTTCTCTAGGACTGACTGGTTTGATCGCCTTGCAGTCCAGGGGACTCGCAGGAGTCTTCTCCAGCACCATAGTTCAAAGGCCTCAATTCTTTGTCGCTCAGCCTTTCTTATGGTCCAATTTTCACAGCCATACATTGCAACTGGGAAAACCATGGGCTTGACTATACATACTTTTGTTAGCAGGGTGATGTCTCTGCTTTTTAGTATGCTGTCTAGATTTGCCATAGCTTTTAGATTTGCCATAGCCTTTCTTTCCTTAGGTGCTACCTTCCTGGAGATCTGTCAATGATCCACCTTTTATTTTTTAAGAAGAGTATGTGATATTTGCCTAGATGAAAATCTGTTAAAGTTTGCACTAATCTGTCATTGGCTTGCCCTCTTTGTAGGCTGATTATCCTTGGTTAGTTGTTGCATTCAAGCAATCTCATGTGGAGATAGGATACCCTTTTTCCAATTTTGGAAGGAGGAGGAAAAGGGAGGCATTGGGGCAGAAAAGGCAAAATGGATGGATATACTGAAAAGCAGCTTTGGAAGCAACAATTCACAGACATACTGTATAAAACAAATGGAGAAAAGAGATATCTCAATATCTTTGCACTGTTCTTTACCAGACGTTCTGGTAGTTTTGTTACAGCAGCAATACTTGGAAACAAGAGAAATAGTCCATTTGCAGCACAACAAGCAGAAAAGACAGATGTAGCTTCTAATAAAGCTGTTTTTATTTTTATTTGTAAAGCAAGTGGTTCTCATGGCTAGCAAGACTTGACTGCTGTCTGGAACATCTTTAGTGGATTTTAGTTTGAACTCTGACACCCGATCAATATCAGGAATCTGGAATTAATTAATAGTAAAATAGAACCCATAGTTCCAGTTCAGCTAGATTAATTGTATTAGTCTGTTCTCTTGGAAAAAGAAAAAAACAAAACAACCTCCAGCCATTTAATGTAAGAAATGTTTCAATGTTCAATCCTAAAATGTAAAAAGGGGAACAACAAAATTAACACAGCAGGAGAAAAATGTTTAGCTTTGGCTTTTTAATGGCAGTTTCTGAATCACTCACTGTAATACTGTTGCTTTCATGCAGAAACATGATTAGTGCTGCTGCTAAATTACATAGCTAATATGGTGCGCTGCTGGAATTAAGCTATTTTTACACTTGAAGCTACTGTCAGCATGATGTTTTCTTATAATGTTTTGCTGCAATATATCAATGATCTGCAAGGCTGCATTTATAAACATTTCAGAAATCCCACTTTTATATGTCCTAGAATTAATGTGTGAATAGTCAGTTTCATTATTATTGGCCCATGCACTGTTTCTTGCTTCAAGACCTGTTCTTGACCATCAGTGTGGATGTCATACAATATGCTGAAAATGCTCTGTGGCAGGGTTAAGCTATTTTGTAACCACTAGGTGCTTCCGTCTCTAGGTCCCATAAACCCTAGGTATTGTCATAGCAGCTTCTGTTTATGAAACTGAAATCAGAATATCTGGGTTCACCTGACTTCCTGTTTAGCCACAGAGAAGCACACATATTAAGTATTTGTGGGCTTAGTTTTAAACTACTCAGTCTAAACAATGTATTGGAAATGACACTGTAAGGAATCAATGACAATAATGCTGATGAAACAGTCAGATACTTGATCCATATTGTCTTTCCTATTTATACAATTAATATAAGTTTTTTAGGTCTCAAGATGGTGGTCTTCCATCCATGTCAACAGGAAATATTAAACACCAAGCATTTCATCTTTCAAAAATAAGATAGGTGTTGTAGCATTGAACCATACTTTTAAACCATTGAATTACATTCAAAGGATAAAACTTTAGAATTTGGAGAGATTTGGAATCATAGCCCGGAGAAAGGGCAATAGAAAGCATAAAGCTGTGAATAAATGTGCCCTAATTACTGATTTCAAATCCTTTTATTTTACAGCAGTATGTCTTTTCTCATATTCTTCTGGACAGATGTTACAAATGTCACACTTTAGAAAATATAAATACAAATCCCTGAAGAAAAATGATTAATATATCTCAGATTGTGTGAATTGCAGTGCTCCACTATTTACTTTTTAAATAATAGCTACTCAATTATATTTTCATTAAATTAAGTACTTATTCTCATAGTAAATAATTGATCTATGCAAGTTGTTACTATTAAGATGCACTGATGGCTATTGAATTGGACCCTTTAATAAGAATTAGATACATTTGTAGAAGATAGTGCTACTAAGATTATCAGTTACAATGGCCCTCTGTCATAGAAAATTCCAGTTGCTGGGAGATAATAGCAGAAGAATGCTGTTATACTCATGAGATACTATTTGGCTTCTCATTGACATTTAGTTTCCTGTAAAAATGTTATAAGAATGCTAGATTAGATGGGTTTTCCATCACACTTGAATATGGCTCTTCCTAAATCAGCCCAGAAAGTATGGATGAAATAAGATATACTTAATGCCAATACGGTACATAGGCTATCCATACTAGACTTTGCCAGCAGAAAATATGAATGACCAAAGAAGATTTATGTTTTTAAAAAGAAAATGAGTTCACAAGTACACATGAGTATCCATCATCTATAAAAATAGGAAACTCAAATAAACCTACGGAAGCTTTCACTGCTATTGTTCATTGACTTGGTTCCTATGATCAATAGCTGACAAATAACTAATACCCAGCAAGTGATCTATCCATCAGTAGAGCCATGTAACATTATTAATCATCTTCCATGAACTGTTAAAATTGTGTGATTGTCATCTATAAAAATGAATGAAAGAATCAATGATTGATTGAAAGAACTCGCTCATGACTAACATTGAAATTATGAAGAAGACAAACTTTTTTCAATAAAGGATAATATTTGTAGCTCAGGGTTGAAATGAGGGGCCCCTGGTGCTCTGAACCTGCTTGTTTTCTTGCAGAAGTTTCATTACCCAAACTAGGTAACGTCATTATTGCTAGTAAGGAGTGTGGTTTGCTGACAGTTTACATTCTAGTGGCATCCCTGTCAGTGTTGATGAGGGCGGTCTTAGAGTGATTCCTTGGTTGGGCTGTTTGCTGTTGGTTTCTTTGGCAGTTTCTTGATTGGAGTACTGTTTACTTGTTTGTTGGTCTGATGTTAATCCTGGAGCTAATATATGCTAATCAGGGCGCTGATTGCTGGTGGAGAGATGCTTGGGACTTTTTTCATTCTAGAACATGTAAATAAACTTAAGTGTCAAGGTATTGATTTAACAGCTAACCAGCTTATGTAATGTAAGATTTAAGGCTTTAAGAGCCTTTGTATAAAGGGAAGGCTCCACTAATGTGTTCTCTCTCTTCCGTTTTCTGCTGTAACTATGGGGTGTTGGATCCTGCTGTATTAGCACGTATATGTATATTGTTCCTGGTGCATGATATTGTAGATAATGTAAGAGAAACCACCATTTAATATAGACCATTGTTTATTGTGTTTACTCCTGGGTTATCTCGTGCAATAAGACTGTGCATGCTCTGACATTAAGTATCTTCACTTAGAAATAAATACGATGCTATTCAGAGATTTTACTCAAAAGTACATGTCATGGTGGTCCTATTTGCAAATTCAAACAAGATATGAAAAAGATATAAAATCGACAGGTTTTTACAAAGAACAGACTCCATTGGATAAAATTTTGTTACAAACAGATGAGAACTTGATTAGAAAACTCTATAAATTTCTCTTAAACTGGAAGATGGAAGAAGAACAAGTGAAAAAAACAATGATAGTATGGGCAAAGAATTTTTGACATTCTATAGATTTGGAAGACTGGCAAAAACTTTGGGATAAAAATATTAAGCTTACAAAAGCGGTAGTGTATAAAGAAAATTTATATAAGATGTTTTATAGATGGCATATGACACCAGTTCGCTTAGCGAAAATGTTTAAAAATGTTTTGGATATCTGCTGGAAATATAAACAACAGCCAGGCACTTATTACCATGCTTGGTGGATATGCCCTATTGCTAAGAAATATTGGTCTAAGATCCGTAGATGGTTGGAAAAGATGGTAAAACTACAGATAGAATTTAAACCGGAATTGTTTTTGTTAGGAATATTAAGACCTGATTATGGTAAAGAGAATGACTGTTTGATATTGCATATTTTAATGCTGCAAGGATAGTATTTGCCCAATTTTGGAAAAATGAGAATTTACCATCTGACCAGATTATAATTACTAAAATTTTAGAGTGTGCGGAAATGGATAGACTAACATTAGAAATGAAAGAAAAAGATGATTCAATTTATTTTAGAACCTGGGAAATTTTTTATCAATTGTTAGAGACACGTTAGAACTTGAAGGATTCAATATTCTAGAATAGATGACTGATTTTTAATTGAGTTCTAACTAACATTTTGATGATATGATTATTTCTCCTGATTTACTGACTTTCATTTCTTACTTTTGATTGTTAGGATTTTCTGAGATTTTATTAGTAGTGTTTACTTAATAGATCAACGTATTTGTTTACTAATTGTTTTTAATATGTTATAGTCTTGGCTTTGGTAAAAATGGTTGAATATGATATTTACTCATTATTATGATCTGGACGGTAGCTTGTTTGTTGAAATATGTGATTGTACCTATCCTTATTTTACCCTAATTCCTTACTCCCCTTCCCCTTGCCTTCCACCCCTCCCTTTACCATACCTGTATTGTTCCTATTTTTCCTCATTTATATAAACTTAATAAAATGTTGTTAAAAAAAAGTACATGTCAGACTTTGGGCAGGCAATAATATGAGACAGGTGAATACTGAATCAAACCAATTAGTTCTTGTACAGCTGGATACTACTGGAACAGGTTTAAGGGAACAGAAGAAGTGCAGGCTAATTTCCAAGGCAAAAAAGCAAGAAGGAGGTGCAAAATTCATGGCAAGTACATGGGTCACAATTTAAGACAGAAGCTTCATAGTTAAGACAAGGTGCTTTGAACTGATAAGCTAGCTTGGCTGCTAGGACTTTGCTGGTGTGATTTGATCATTATTAATCAAAGCTCAATTTTTAGAATAATTTCTAGGTTTTGAGCCGTATGGGAATTTCCATCTTCTGACAAGATTATTATTTTCCTTTTACCATTGCTAGAGAAAGCTGGAATCTTACATAGACTGGCAAGTTTAAGCCCATGGATCTTAATGTAAATAACACAGTGTGGAAAAGTACCTTATGACTTTCCTATGAAAATGAATCAATCTCTGATGATTGGTACTAGTGTTTAGTATTACTGATTGCATCATATGAAATGCTTACCTGCTTTGTCTCATGAATCTTCCATGAGTTGCCTTAATAAGTATGTAATGAATGTTGTACAGGACATCCATGAAATCCTCACGGGTCACAGTCTGTGTGATCCTTGGACTATCGCCATAGTATTTCCACTCATGCTGAAAAGGAAGTAATAACAGGAATGCTAATGATTTAACTGTTTCCAAAGTGCCGATGACAAAACAAATTGGAATGAAAAATTACCTCTGTCATTTCTATCTCATGCCTTGTCAACTGGCCATTCAGAGGAGCGACCACATGTCTGACAATAATTCGTGTATGTGTGGGAAGCCCCCCTCGGATTATGACCTGGGGATTGTAAGTTGCAAAACCTGTGTCTTCCCTTGCTTCAAAAAAGATAGCATATTTCAGCTTTCCTCCATAAGCCATCAGCTAACAAAGAAGAAGAAACCATATAAATAATAATATATAGTCAATCAAAATGAAATACAAAGAAATAACCAATACTATGGTAAATATCTGGAGATGCTCTGAAGATTTTCAGTTAGCATAAAATGAATTATTAAAGTTGTGATTTTCATTGTATCAGATACAAATACAAGACCTATATAACGAAATAAAATAAGACGTTGGAGTTTATTTCCCACGTCTATTTAAATAAAAAACAAAAACAAGCCATCATATTTTTCCTGTGCATATCTAAAATACTGAATATTTTTTCAGTTTGTAATATTTCCTGCAGCTAGTATAAGCTACTGTAGAGTATAAAATAGATAATGTGGGAACTTTTATGCTATATGTTTTAAATTTATACTTATTATGAATTGTATGTACAATGAAAGTCAAATCTAAAGGAAAAAAACAAAAAAGGAAAAGATGTGAAAAAAAGGAAAATAGAAACCAACATTATGAAATATATTGACTTCCAACTTTCCAATTTTCATCTTTTCAATCATTAAATTTATAAATTTATAATTTCACTTTTTTCTTCTTTTAGCAAAAAATCCATAAATTTTACCATTTCTACCAATTCTGACACTTTTACAAACAACTTTTACGCTTCCTTAAGGGTATTATTTCGTTTCTCTGTATAGCTGATAAGGCTAGATCAACTAAAAGGTAACTGAGTTTGGAACTGGATAATCACAACAAATACAGGTCAAGTGACACAAGCACTTGGATTATTATACTATTATACCTCTTTCCCCCATATCAAAATACTACTTCCTCAGCTTCAGGGTGATTCTATTCAGCATGATAATTAAAGGGAATTATTCAAGTATTAAATGAAGCTTTGAAACAAATACAGTTCCCCTCATGATTTTAACTTTTTGAGTATACATTAAACATTTATATTCTAAAATTAAAAGATTGTTCCATATAACTTTCTTTTAGATATCAGGTAACATAACTATATAGAAGAAGAATATTACAGAGTCATGGGCTAAAAAATTCAGACCTGCCCCAATGAAGGTCATACTTTCCAATGAAGGTCTCTAACAAAATTCATTCTTTAGTTTTGTTTTCAAATAGGGAGACTGGCTGGAAGAATTATTATAAAATATTAGAAAAACAAAGCTATGCATGATTTTAAGCAGTGGATTGCAGACATGTCAATATTTGAATTAGGTTTTAGCAGGGTTTTCTTCCTGACAAAGAGGCAAGGAAAAGCTTTTAAGCAATAAGATTATTTAGGGGGGGGAGATAATCTATTTTTAATATGGTACTCCAAAACTCCTTTTCATTTCCCTTTTCCTCTTTACCCTTATTACCACGATTATTAATTATGAGGTTACACTATATTTTTAATTCTTTTAATTCTGTTAATTAACTTGATAATAATAAAATGAATAATGTTTCATTATCTGGTTTCTCTTTTAATGGACAATAATAAGAAAGAGAGAATTAATAGTTATGATTGTGACAATAAAACGGTAACTTTTCATTAGTGCTTTCAAGTTCTTTCTAATCTTTGTTGGGGAAAAAAGAAAAGAAATGACAAAATATAAACTGTAATTAGAATTCCCATTCTTTACCTTCTTTCCTTCAAATTGTTCTGGAAGTCTCCAATAAAATGGTTCTGAATGTAGTTCTTGCATTACCAACTCAATATTTGCAATTGTCTCTGGATATTGGTATATAATTCCTTTGGTAGTTTGGTGTTGGACATTTTCATCAACCAAAGGAAGGACAACCTGATCTGGCTTCAGAGTCAACTAAATGAGAATAAAGTGTTGGATAAATATCTACTTCTATCTCTATGTTAAACTCTATTCTATAGAAAATTGCTGTTAAAATATTTATCAAACAATTACATCTACATAAAATACATACTGTAATGACTAATATATAATGGAATACATATAATAATAATAAAATACATGAAAGATTAAAGGTTGAAACCAGCACCTTGAATCAGACTCAGAAGCAAACTGACAGACAAAGCACCTCACAGAGCAGAAGTTTAATATATGCTGGCCTAGGAGCACACACACAAGCTACCCTATGGCATTCTGCATTAACTGAAGCTTCTGAACACTCTTCAAGGGCAACCCTATGTAGAGTCCAGTCTGGAGATGACTAGGGCATGGGAGCAGAGCCTCCAGGTTTCAGGAATGGGTGTAACTGGCACACAGCACAAAGCTAGGAAAAGGCCCTCCTAGCCACAGCTGCCAGTGGCTCCTTGAGCGAAAGTTGTGACTTTAGAGGATGCCCAGATTGCACAGGGGATCTATTTGATGGGCAGTGATCCATCACTGATCATTTACAGTTACAAAAGTAATCAGAGAAATCAGAAATAACTTAAGTGTAATTAATGTTTCAGCCTATCTCCCATCCAAAATTCACAAACATATAGTAGTTGTACAGTAACCATGAGTCTGGGTAGGAATCGGAATATACCAGTTTGCTTACAGATGCAATTCAAAATGCTGATAGTTACTTTTAAATGCATGAGGATGGTTTACCTATGGTAGTGTCTCTTCCTGGTTGTTTTTATGTGTCCTGTCTGATCCAGCAAGACAGGCATATTACAAGTATCATCAGCCAAGGAGGGTTGGCTGGTAGGATGCCAAAGAAGAACCTATTCTGCCATGATATCCACCTTCTGGAATAACATCCCTCCTATTAAGTTGGCCCCACCTTGCTGGCCTTTTTTGAGACTTTGAAGATCTGGTTTGGGGGGGGGGTTGTGTGAAAAAAGTGGACCTTTTATGCATTAATGTTGTCTTTTGTTACACTATACAAAATAAATATTTTGTATTTCAAGTATTCCAAGTATTCCACACTGCATCCAGTTCTGGTCACAATAGAAAAAAAGATGTTGAGACTCTGGAAAGAGTGCAGAGAAGAGCAACAAGAATAATTAGGGGCTGGAGACTAAAACATACAAAGAATGGTTACAGGAATTTGGTATGTCTAGTCTAATGAAAAGAAAGACTAGGGGAAACATGATAGCAGTTTCAATATTTGAGGGGCTCCTACTAAGACAAGGGAGGTAGTGTCAAACTATTTTCCAAAGCACCAAAAGTCAAGATGAGAAAGAATGAATGGAAACTAACCAAGGAGAAAAGCAACCTAGAACTAAGGAGATATTTCCTAATGGTGAGAACAATCATCCAATGGAACAACTTGCCTTCAGAAGTTGTTGGTGCTCTATCGCTGGAGGCTTTCAAAAAGAGACTGGACAATCATTTATCTGGAATGGTATAGGGCAGACATGTCAAACTCGCGATGTCATGTGATGTTGCGCGACGTATCGGAGCTTTTTTGCCATTGCCAGCAATGGGGTGGGCGCGGCTCCGGTATGATGAAACCGGTCTGCGGGCCGGCAGTTTGACACCCCTGGTATAGGGTCTCCTGCTCAAGCAGGGGGCTGGACTAGAAAACCTCCAAGGTCCCTTCCAATTCTATTATTCTATGTTCTAAATAAACCTGGTTTGGTGACGGAGTCCTGGGTATGGAATGGAGCCTGTTTTATGGTTATTTTGAGGGCTTTTTATGATTCTCTATCTGTTATGTGCTTTATTTCTTGTTTTATTTTAATATTTGTTTATAATTTATTTGTTTTTAGTGTGAGTCGACCAAAGTCATGTACCTGAAATTGGTGGCTCTATAAATTGAACAAATAAATAATTACAAGTATCTACCGTATGTCATTCATAGCAATTAAATTAAGCAAAGAAAACCATTCATGAAAGCATCTGTTCCTTTATGGAACTTCACAGAATAAGAGCTGAGCAAAGAAGAGAAGAATTCCTGGACTGACATTATTCTTTCTCTGCAATATTTCCAGCAGATTCAGTAACACGCTTCTTTGAAATGCTAATGCCAAAATGAAGCAAAGTGCCTGCCTTGCCTCTGGAGGTGTTCCTGGATCCTATGCATTAAACATGCTAATCAGCAAGAAACTGGTTCATTTGAAATATACAGCTCCATTCATGGTACCTCTACATCAGAAAATTTGCCAGTTGCATTTCACTGTTCTAAAATAGATTGGAATACTTAGAAGTTCTAAGTGCTCAGAGATACTGCTGAGTAAAACTGCAAGCCTCATTTAAATATGAGAACTGAAAAGAGGGATAATTGATCATTAGGGAAATTTTAAATTGACATTTTAAATCATGCACATTTCTACTTTCCTAAGATATAGGAGAGGTGAAGCTTTGATTATGCAAGTCTGTGCTCTTTAACATTAGGGAGTTAATCCCATTCAATACAGTGGATTTACTTCCATGTAAACAGACACAAGATTGCTTTTTTTGTACTGTATTTTTCAGTCTATAAGACGCACCCTTGTATAGGACGCCCCTCAATTACTGGTACTTCTCGGTACCATAACACAAGGGAGGTGACTTCCTCCAATCAGATGGTGCCCACCCCTTCGGCCGTCAATCACTGTACTGAGGCGGCTTCCCGGGACCTCTTGTGGCTTCAGCCCGAGCTGCGCCGGTGAAAAACGAGTCATAGAAGGCAGCTTCAGTGGGACCAGTGGCATCCTTGGGGCAGCACGATCCTCTAGAACCAGACGGCATCTTGGGCCGGCTTTCTCCCCATCCATGCAGCATCTCGGGCCAGCGATATCCTCCTGCACCAGGCAGCATGGCAGCGGCATGTAAAGAACCCACACAGGCATGCCCTGGGCTGCGGAGGTTACCATTATTTTTTTGTGTATAACATGCTGCACTTGTATAAGACGCACCTGATTTTTAAACAGGGTGTTTGCAGGAAAAAGTAGCATCTTAAACATGGAAAAATACGGTATATCTAAAGTTTATTGAATAAGTTATACAGTATTACCCTATCAGCCACACAAAAAAAAACAACAGTTAAATTCCTACGCTGTGGATTTTCCCCCCTCCCTGAGGTGAGGATGACTTCAGCATTTTTGAGGTTCTGAAGGCCCCTAAAAACCCAATTATGTCAGGGGAAGGTGAACTAGTGATGTTACTCTATTATTATTATTATTATTATTATTATTATTATTATTATTATTATTATTATTATTATTATTATTATTATTATTATTATCAATATCCTTTTGTCTATTCTTGTTACCTGTTTTATAGTATTTTTAATGTTTTTAATATTTGTTCATGATAATGATTTTAGATATTTAGTTTTAGTTTTGTGATACGTTGTCCATAGTCACTTGCTATGAGACAAGTGGCTACATAAATTATATAAATTGGAAAACTTTCACGGAATGCTAGTGGGCCAACCTGTGTACATATACAACTTCATGTATTATTTTTTTTTAATCACCGGATAACTCAACAATTGATCATTTGCAGTTGAAGATGTGAATTAAGATAATTTAATAGCATTGCATGTAATACAGAAACATTATTAAAATATGTACCTGTAGGTATGCAAGCCATCTTGCCTGAAGGAGATATTTAAATTGATAAACCATTTGTGTCATATTAACAGAATCAAAAATTACCATTAATCTTGCTACGTGCTGTATAAATATTCAACCAGTAAATATCTTCTGAAAAAAATCTAGTGGGGAGAAAGTTTTAAATAGATGCAGTAAATCTAATCTTTGTTCTACCTGTAAGAGAGATCATCTAAGTTTGGGGAAACTAATAAATGCCAACTTAGCATTTATTAGTTGCAAGTAAGCACCTTCTGCATGTAACCTGTTGAGCTATTTGCTAGATGATTTTGCTCAATAATAAAGTCCTCAACAGATATTGAACATTGCTAGATTAGACATGTACTGGTCATTTCAACCTTACTTACTTCATTAAGAAATTTATTTTGCTATCATTTTCTTCCTGGGTGGTTTTTTAGTTGATCTGTTGTTTCTTTTGTCAGCTGTTCCCAAAAATTTGAATAGATTATTATACTTACTGTAAGTTTGGAAGCCTGTTTGTGAATGGCAATGCTCTTCCAATTTCTGCTTTTCCTTACTTGATTTTCTACTTGAGTCTATTTTTCATTTTCTTGGTTTTCACCTGAGACTTTACTTTGTTTTTTCTCTTATTTATAAAATGAGTCTAGATTTGGAAATGGTTGTACATTAGTAAAATATTATCAAATACTATACTATGTTTTTCTGTAGTCCAATCTTGACTACTATGTTTCTCTGAAAATAAGACCTGGTCTTATTTTTTTGCCTCCAAAAGAGGCATTAGGTCTTATTTTCAAGGGATGTTTTATTTTTCCACTGTCTCACCTCACAGTGACAGAACCAACAGCCCTGTCCAGCAGGAGCCCGCATGGTCGCAGCCAGCCCACTTCTTCTGCAGTTGCTTGCCACCGATCTTGTATGATCTCACAGTACTTTAGGCCTCTGTTCTCTGCAAATAGAGGCCTGGATGAGATTTGCGGCAAAAGGCTTTGCAAATGGAGGTAAGGGCTGAAACATCAAAGCCTTCCCTCCATTTGCAGAGCCTTTTGCCATCTTTGCAAAAAGCCTCTGCAGCCAAGAACGGAGCCCCAGGTTGACATGCGCATTGTCCCCAGGCTCTGTTTCAGGCCTTTCCTGAAGGCCTCTGCTGGCAAAGTGAAACCTGGAGATAACGCACATGTCAACTCGGGGCTCCGTTCTAGGCTGTAGAGGTCTTTCCTGAAGGTCTCTGTTGGCAAAATAGAGCCTGGGGGTGATGTGCGCAAGCAGCAATGAGCAGCTGCAGAAGTGGGCCAGGGGCAGCCACGTGCGCTCCTGCTGGATGGGGGTTTTGTGCCATCACTGCAATGTGAGGCAGGTGTTGGGGTGTGGGAGGTCTGACTGTGGGGGCCCTGAGGTAAGTGGGTATGGGGCACATGGGGCAGCTTCACCTCCTTCCCCCACCTACCCCCACCTTGTGGCGGTGGCACCGCGAACCAGACGGAATGGGTAGATGGCCAGCTGTGCGGGCTCTTAACTAGGGCTTATTTTGAGGGTAGGGCTTATATTAGGCACACCGGTAAAAATCAAGCAAGGCTTATTTTCAGGAAAGGTCTTATTTTCAGGGAAACATGGTAGTTTGATAAGAATTGTCAGTAGTTCATTTGAAGTAGATATTCTTTCAGTAGTAATTAACCAGATGACCACTTTGTGGGAAAATTAAAAAACCACATGTTATTCTGCCAAGGCTTCTGTATTGTTTTGCAAACAGGAATCATATGAACGTCTCAAATTTGCCTCATTTATTAACAAGGATCCCAAAGCTATGTGGGTGGAAGGGGTTGATGTTTATTATCTCCCAGCAATAGCTTTCTCCTCAGCAACATTTGGAATATTGGATGTCCTCTTATCTATAATGTTGATAATATCTGTCCAAGAATGATAAAAGCCAAGAGACCATTCACATGGTGTGTTTTTTCCTTTTCATTTTGTTTCATGTCACTGCCCTGGTCACCAGAGTTTACTGGGATTACACCCATGGGGAAAAAAGACCAGCAATTCTTGACTGTTTTTGAGATTTAATGTATGAATCAATGTCTTCAGTTACTGGGAATAACCCATTCTGTTTGTAACTATCTTTAGAGAGGACCATTGTTTTAATGTCTGAGGCTTTTCTTTATCAGTTCAGTTTCCAAACACCTTTCAATAAGTGCCTGTAGAAGCTCTACAAAAAGTCTGAATTTAGAAATCCCCTTTTTATAATATTTCTGAAACATTGTCTAGTTTAGATAGCAAATTTCACAATCTTCCAATTACTTTATGTTCAGTTGTAATCTTCTAAATGGAATGTTAAAGCCCACATATTTAACACCAATCATACACCAACGCAATATTGTAGCTAGGCTTATTTTCAGAGTGTTCAGATAATTTATACGATTTCTATTTTTTTTTACTCATTTACTTTCCTCCTTTTAAGCAACCTAAGAGTTTTGAAATAATTTGCTTTAGAGATTATGCTCCAAAAGAGAGTTAATGTAATAAAAATTAAGACGTAAAAATGCATGTAAACAATGGTTGTCTCATGTTTCACATCCCCTGGAAATCAACCTCTCAGCCATGCTCTAAACTGAAATCTCCATTTAATAAGATAAAATGACACTTAAAATATCTATGGAAGTTTCATCTGTAATAGTTTGCTCGTATATAAATAATTACTTAGGCTATAGTTTTTGACACTTGTATGAGAAACTTCTCCGAATCTTGAGTAGCTCATTTAGGAACTTCATTATTGACTTTTCCTGTCTTCCTTTAACTTATTGAGACTACCTGAAAATCCCATTAAGTTCCAAGGGCTCCTTCCAAGAAAAAGAACATAACTTTAAATTCTGGATTTGAAGTCTAACTTTTAATGCTGTTTGGAGTAGGATGTCATAGAAATAATAGAACCCATGGTATTCCCTATGACATTCTATGGAAATGAAAGTTGTCTTTGAGAAATCACAATAGGAAACTATAGGGAGACATTTTTGAAAATTGGAATTGGAGAACATTCCTAAGAATACCATGAACAGCCAGGAAAACAATGGATCATTGAACAAATAAACTCAGAGTATTCAGGGCACAAAAGACCAGGCTCAAATTATCCTGTTTCAGATACATTATGTGAAGACCTAGCTCTCTGAAGAAGTCTTTATTAGTGGGAAAGGTACAAGGAAAGAGAATAAGAGGATCACCAATGGCAAGGTAGATAGACTCAATTACAGTGGAAATAAATGAACTACTTGAAGAACTGAAAGACCAAGTCAGGGAGATAATCATGGAGGGAAAATCTATGTGGTTGCTAGAAATCAAAAACAGTTTGATGGCACATAATCAGTCAATAACTTATTATAATTTCTCTCCTCCTGGTATAATTTTTCAAAATTTTCAACATTAAAACTGATGTTATTGTTGGAAGCTTTTTCATCTGACTAATTTTGATACTCTATCTTTGTATTTTTCTAATCCATCCTCCATCAGCTTTGTAATAATCATTAAAGCAATTGTGGTTTTGGTGAGCTAATTTGATGGAATATTGTAGTAAGGATTCCCGGGAGGGAGGGAGTACATTCTGGAGGAATAAGAGACAACTCAGTCCAGATATTTTGTGTGAGAGAAAAAGGGTGAAAACAGCACCTTCATAATAATTTTCAGAGTATATGATAAATGCAGAGTAGAGTACTTCAGTTTGGCAAGAATCTGTCTATAGGTTTAGAAACAATAAAGATCTCAGCTTTGGTGTTTTGGGGCAAGACAGCTGCTTTAATAGCTGTAGCACATATACAGAGATAGTTGGGAGCAGCTGCATCCAAAGAAATATTACCTTTGTTTGAGCTAATATGCAACAACTTTGCACAGTCCTAGTAATCAGTATTTTTATTACATTTCTTTTTATTGCAAAGATTTGTATGCTGCCTGATTCATGAGACTCTATGTAGAATGACTAATCTGTAACCACCCTGCTAGAAAATGGTGGAAAACATGTTTTCTACAGACAATAAAAATATTAAAGCAATACTTTTCAATGGTTAATTTGTTTTTAAGGAAATTGCAAGTATTAAATCACATAAATTCTCTTAATATGATTGCAATCTAGCCCTGTAGATAAATTCTGATTTGGCATTTGAGCAGCCAAGATTGTTAAACTTCGCATGGAACAGTCAGCTATCCCTTTCATTACATCTTCCTTTTCTGGATTTTAATAGCTTTACTCAAGGGATTGACATTTATTATTCAATCTGAGGTTTCTTTTCAACATTTTGACCCTGATTGCTCAATGGAACATGGCTTTCTATCCAGTTCTCAAAATACACAGGGGAGAAATTGCTTAAATGCCTTTCTATATTTCCTATCTTCATCTCTGTGTCTGGCTAAAAGATATCAGCAGGAAACAACATTATCGCATTACATGGCTCAGCAGTCTTGTACTCACCCACACACGGACCAGTCCCTTTGCCTCACTGCATTCTGATGTCAGGCCAAAGCAGTAGCAGCTGTTGCAGCCAAGAGGGTTTCTGGCAGAGAGTCCAAATCGGCCAGGTTTGCACCTGTCACAGTTGAAGCCTTCCACATTCATCTGTTAACAAAAAAGAAGA
>NW_015386745.1:1120344-1238526 GCF_001527695.2 Protobothrops mucrosquamatus | reverse complement strand
CACCATTGATCGCCCATTAAGGGTGATTGCCCTTCACCATTGATCGCCCATTAAGGGTGATTGCCCTTCTCCATCTGCATACAGTTTCATGCCCGTTGCTGGTTGGCTAACTAGCAACAGGGTCTTGCCAGCCAATGGAATTGTGTGATTACAAGCCAGGGGAATCCCATAAAAGAGGGCTCCCCTGGCCCAGAGAGCAAGTCCGGATTTACCTTATGCCTTGCCAATAAACCAAGAGCTGACTGTCACTCGACTCGTGTCTTACTGCCTGCGCGATCTAACAAATGTATTCGTGTTAGTAGGTAAACATTTGCAGGCACTGATTTCATTTTTCATAAATGTTATTACTTGAGTTGTGTTTCTTTTAAGCAGCTGAATACTGGGGGGACTGGATGTGATACTCTGCCTCTTGAATACCAAAGTGAAAAAAAAAAAAGATGTGAGTTGTATACAATTGGGGCCATCTATCAGCAGAACGTGTAAAATATTAGCCCAGTGTTTCACAATCTTGACAACTTTAAGATGAGTGGACTTCACCTTCCAGAATTCCCCAGCCATATTATTCATCATATCAGAAAAAGAATGAATATGCAAATCCAGAAGACTTTCTTTTAACCAGGAATCCTTTTTTTAAATTAGAAAAGAAACTAATACTGTAAGATCTTTTCTGGTAAGCCTCAATATTTGTGTACTAAACATCATTTTCAATCTATAGTAAAGATTCTTCTCTCACATCAGTGGTGAATACAAATGAGTAGAACTGAGGTATGTCTGTAAGACTAAATATGGAGCAAGTTTCAAATTAACTTAAAATCTTCCCATGGATTAATCTGAGTTCTAAACAGACAAATTATTAAATTGTAGTTGAAGACAGATTTATAAATTAGAACATAAGTATTTATATCATTATATGCATAAATTATAAAAATATCCCCAAATTAGTGAAATGATATCCAGACTAACATATACCATGAAGAAGATAATATGCTCGTTAATGCTTCTATAGCTAAATTGTGTAAGTTTGGGGAGTGCTTTGACAAAGCGCCTCGCTTTGGAATGTATGGGAACACGAATGCAGTGTTTGTCTGCAACTCATTAAAGCAACCACGTCATTCCTGGGATTTTCTAGCAGCTGCAAAAATCAAATTCAAAGTCCTACATAGCCTTAACTTTATATACACATTATAGTCCTATATTGCAGCATGAGCATAGGATATTAAATCAGAGCAATTAAGTTTGCAGGATTTTTTTTAGGCAAAGCTAGAAGAAGAAGAAGCATGAAACTGAAAAGTGGGGCCTGTGTGATTTTGTTTTTTTTAGGGGAGGAATCCCCAAATCAATATTCCCATCCTGTTATCAATATCCCCTTTCTCTTCAAGGTCCAAGTGGTAAGCAGTAGATTTTAAAGTAGCTCTACAGGTAGTCCGTCGTAATCCGGGAAGAGGTCACTCAGGAAGGAAGAGTAATCCACCGGTTTCATAAACTCAAAGTTGAAGTCCTTCTTCCCCTGCTGTTTCTTACTCCACCGACCTACCTCAGTGACTTCGTCATCCGCACTTGAATTTACCTGAGGTCTTCTACCATCTCCTGTCCTTCTGGACCTCCTTGCAACAGGTACCCCAGTGGATGGGTCGGACACGACTTCGCAATTAACAACAACAACAACAGGTAGTCCTTGACCACAGCTGAACCCAAAATTTCAGCTACTAAGTTAAGTAGGTTTTGCTCCATTTTACAACCTTTCTTGCAACAGATGTTAAGTAAATCACTGCACTTGTTAAATTAGTC
Organism: Protobothrops mucrosquamatus; assembly: GCF_001527695.2. Lineage (NCBI taxonomy): Eukaryota > Metazoa > Chordata > Lepidosauria > Squamata > Viperidae > Protobothrops > Protobothrops mucrosquamatus. The sequence goes on along the minus strand of NW_015386745.1, from coordinate 1,236,738 downwards.
ATTCATCTGTTAAGTGAATCTGGATTCCCTGTTGACTTTGCTTGTCAGAAGGTTGCAGAAGATGATCACATGACCCAGGACTCTGCAACTGTCATAAATACATGTCAGTTGCCAAACATCCGAATTTTGATCACATGGCTATGGGGATGCTGCAATGGTTTTAAGTGTGAAAAATGGTCATAAATCACTTTTTTCAGTGACGTTGTAACTTCAAACAGTCACTAAATGAACTGTTGTAAGTTGGGGACTACCTATATTGGTTCAGGTTTCGGCAGCCCAAATATGGGCTTGCAAGGAACCAGAGTGACAAGCAATTAAGAATCCCCAGTTCTTATGCATTCTAAGAAGCAGGAAGTTTGTACATTGAGAAATAAACAGATAACCTCTTGTGAGCAAATTGTTCACCATATGCGAAGTAAATTACAATCGGCCTTAAGGTTTGTTTTGCAAGGAGGCAGCTTCATGCAATATTCCTTTGCCTATAAGTTATGACAGACTCTGAAATTGGCTCCACTAAAAGCTCAAACAGAGAAGGGGGCACTTGCACCTGGCTTTGGAGAAATGAGTTGAAATACGCTAAAAAGGGAGACTTGGCTGACAGATCATTATTAATTTAGAGAGTGCCATAGCAGCTGCCATACTAATGCATTCAGATAATAGACAAGGCAAGAAGGGATATGAGAGAGCCTGGAACCGAAAGAGGGGTCTTCACCCTCATTAAGCCGCTTTGCAGAAGCCTGGCGATCGGTATGCTGGAGAAAGACGGAGGCTTCGTAAGGAGCTTTACAATAAATTTATCTCATTAATTAACTGGATTAACAACCATAGAAATAGATTTGATTGCTTGCATTCAGGACACATATTCTTAAAAAACTTAGTGCAACAGTAAACTAACTTAACCCCCCCTTTTGTTGCGAGTAATTATTTGCCCAGCTTTTTTAGCATGTCATGATTACAACTTTATTTTTCAGTATATTCTTAAGAAACTAATTCTGATTGAAATAGCCAGGTTCCGAAAATATGAGTGCACACGTTACTTATAAGCCCAAAAGCAAAGAGGAACCATACTCAGATGGGGCTAGACAGATATAAACAATTGTTTCTTTACATTTGACACTGTCAGTGCAATTCACTGCCATTAAATACATTGATGAGCAGTAACTTAAGGTAAACAATACCTGGAAATTAAGTATTTAATAATCCTAATAAAAGGATCCTTCATATTTATTTTCTTTATCGTTTATATCAATCTACTTCCAAGGAATCAGAATAGTGTAGATATGGTCAAAATAGCAAATCAACATTATCCATTTTATTTATATAATAATATCTATTATCTATTTCAATTATATAATTTGAATATTTTAGGATGAATTTAAACTTATATAATATGTGGGAGCTTACAACTAGTCACCTAACTTTGTTTTTAATCTGATCTCTCTTCTATGTTTCTCTACTATTTTTAATTTAAAAAACTAATAACAATATTGTCTATAAATATAAAAAAATGTTGAATAAGATGTTTGGAATATTATTAACATAATCCATGGAAGAAGATCCATTAGATCTCAACTGGCACCATTTCACTTTGTTGAGAATAATTGTATCCAAATGTAAATATATAGGTTTTTTTGCTTTCAACTATAAGAGCTGACTTTTCTGTGTATACTAAGCCAGCTGTAGTTAAAATACAACTTTAAGGATATAGTCATACAAGACAACTTTATTTGGTGTAACTTCCTAAAGTTAGGACAGTGGAAAAGGGAAGAAAAGAAACACTCACCTTGCACCCACTGATAATATCATGACCCCAGTGATTCGGTACACATTTTTCACATCTGTTTCCTGTAGTATTTGGAGGGCAGATGCAACGACCAGAATGTGGATCACAATTATTACCAAGATGGGAACATTCACAGGCTTCATGGAAGAGGATTAAGAAAGAAAAAGACAAGCATTTTAAAACATGGAGTACATTACCTTTATTGCAGAGAATAATTTTTCCCATTTGATACTATTCTTTATGAAAGTTTATCCGATCACAGGCTAATGAAATAATAACTCAGTGAGAGGACATATGGTCAGGGTGAGTACTGTTCCAGAACAAAAATAGGACAAAGAAGCAGATTTAATATTTGAGTTATTGTTCAAAATACAGCTCCAGAAGCATTAACATTTAATAATTTCTATCCTAGCCCTCATTGTGGCACAGGACAGAGGACCTACAGATAATCCTTGATTTATGATCAAAATTCAGCCCAAAATTTCTGTTGCTAAATAAGACATTTGCTAAGTGAATGTTGCTCAATTTTATGACCTTTCTTGCCATAGTTGTTAAGTAAGTCACTGCACTTGTTAAGTTAGTAAAATGGTTGTTAACCGAATCTGGCTTCCCCATTGACTTTGCTCCTTAGAACAGGGCTTTTCAACCTTTTCAGAGATTGTACCACTTTTAGGACATGACAATATTCGAGTACCACCAGTGGTTAGCAAGGGGTCAAAACTTGATGACTTAAAAAAAAGGGGGGGATTTTGGGTTTTACTTTTAGATTCATCTGTTGTTATAAAAATGGCTAGTTAATAATATGGAAAAGTACGAAGTTAAGGTTCAATAGTAATGCTTCCTTCTACTGCAACAGAGAAAGTTGGAAGTCAATGCCTTTTCTTTTTCCCTTCTTCCCCTCACTTTTTTTCCTTTTTTCTTTCACCCTTCACTTGCAAAAGCCCCTTGCTCGCTCTCTCACACACACTTCTCCCAGAAAGCGTTTCCCCCCTCTCTCTTTCTCCTCACCACTTCTCTAACAAAAGCCTTTTCTCTTCTGTCTCTTTCTCTGGAGTCTTTTTTTTCTCTACCTCTCCAGCCAAAACTGCCTCCTTTTATAGCCTCTCCTGTCTCCGCCCCCCCTCCTTTCTCTCCCGGGTGTGCCGGAAGTGCCGATCATGGGACCTTTGTCTTGGTCCAGCAGCCCTGCAGCTCCTGAGGACTCTCTCCGGTGAGTCCTGCGCTGCACCGCTTTAGCTCGTTCCCTCCCCCACTACTCTTGTCTAGGCTAGGCAGGGTTGCGTACCACCTGCCAGGTGCCAATGTACCACCAGTGGTATGCGTTCCACTGGTTGAAAAGCCCTGCCTTAGAAGGTTGGAAAAGGAGACAACATGACCCTGGGACACTGCAACCATCATAAATAGGAGTCAGTTGCCAAGCATCTGAATTTTGATCACATGACCATGGGCATGTTGCAATGGTGTGTGTGAAAAATGGTCATAAGTCACTTTTTTCAGTGCTGCTGCAACTTTGAATGGTCACTAAACAAACTATTGTAAGTCGAGGATTACCTGTACTTCAAAACCTCCCTGTCTGCAGGATTCTAAGATTCTTTCCTTCAGTCCATTTCCTACAGAAATGTTCTTTTCCCCCTCATTAGAGAAGCTGGCTTTCTATCTTAGCACGTGACTTTCTTAATATACCTTTGGGAACTTAAGCAATTATTTCTATGTACTCTTGAAGGGATTTGTTAATCACACACTTAGGGATATATTCCACCGGGAATGAACTTCAACCAGGGTTATTTTATTTACCCCCCAATAGTTGTAGAGATGTCCATATCCTATGCCAAACAACAACTTTTTGGCAATAAGATAACATAAAACCTGCCCTTCTTAGCACGCTAGCTGTTCATTTACCCTTTTTCTTAGAATGAGTGAAGTATAGGGAATAGTAATTCTATTTTAAATATCTGCCAAGTAAGCAGATAGCAACCTGTATCTTTGTGCTTAGCAAGAATCCTATAACAGCTAGTAAGAAATATTTCTAAATAATTACAATAGAATTGGTTCGATGTTAAAAAAAACATCAAAATTATTATCTTAGATTGGAACCCAGTATTTATTGTACTTTTGTTTTGTTACAGAGTTTTAACTGGACATTTTATTAATCAGGGAAAATAGCAGAGGATAATATTTTAAAATTGTCCACCAATTCTGCACAGCTAATCCAGTTCTCTCTTTTCTCCAGCCCTTAAACCATATTTGTTTTTGCAATGTTTTTAAAGATATAACAGTTTGAATCATCAGTCTGCACAGTTTTATATATGTAATTTGGAATACCAGCTACTAGTTCATGACTGAAAACACAATTAACTTTAAAAATGAAATTCCACATGCAAACTCAGATCAGAGGGGCCTTCACTGTATAAAGAATTCCTACTTAGTCCTAATCTAAAATGTGTATTTTTCAAGGCTATTGGCATTAATATAATTGTGAAATTTCTCTATGAAAGAAAGATACCTGCAACGGTTCTCTGTCTTGCCGTGCTAGAACCAGGAACAAATCATTGACTTATAGGAAATTTAGATTCAGGGCTTTTAGACTTTTATATCAGGCACAAGAATAAAAGTTGATTCTCCAGAAACCCAATTCTGTTAAACCCAACCCAATTAAATAATAGCAGACACTTCACACATTCCAAGTGGCTAGATATTTTAATTTGTAAGTTATATCAATTCCTATCTGCCTATTGCACAACATAGGAATAGGAGATATATCACACACATACATAAACATACATACGTAGAGGAGAGGAGCCAATTTGGTGTGGTGATTAAGGCCCCAGGCTAGAAACCAAGGAATGGTGAGTTCTAATTCTGCCTTAGGCATGAAAGGTAGGTGGGTGAATTTGGGCCAGTCATTCTTTCTCAGTGCAAAATGTCAGGGTCAGGTGACAAACCAGTCAGTCAATTCCTGTCACAACCAATGGATCAATATTTGGTTGATCCGAAAAAAATCAGACCCTGCACTTCGATGAAAACGGAAGGAAGATACACATAAGCATATGCATACCAACACACATGCACACATAGATACATAGATATTTATTTAGAGAATTTATATCACCGCTCTCTTGCTTTCTGTGACTCTATGCAGCTTACAAAAACAAAAAAAATATAAAAAATATAAAAATATAAAATATATAAAAAGAGTAAAAACAATATCCCCACCATCCCCAGGGCAACAACCAGCAATCAAACAAGCCACTTGATCAGCAAAACCAGGTCTTTGGAGGCCTTGTGAAATACAGACACACACAGAGGGAGAGAGGGAGAAAGAGGGAGAGAGAGAGAGAGAGGGAGAGGGAGAGAGAGAGAAGCCACAAGTTTTAAAAACCAGTAGGATGATGTTACAAAGTTGGGTAATCAATCTTCTGCAAGCAAACGATCAAGTTCAAGAGCACCAAGGACATCACAGATTTTCCTCTACTAGGCACAAACATGATCAATGCGGTGATGAAATTTCCCACAGTTAGCTCCTGAAACAGCAATGTGCTATACACCTATACAATATACTGAAGAACCAATGTTACCATTTTCAAATCATATTGTTAGTGCTACAACAAGCTAAAGGAAGACAGACATTAAAGTCCACATTTTTTTTCTTGCAAAGTAAAAATTGCACTTTGGCAGAGAAAACAAAGATAATCCTTGTGCACACAGCTTGACATAGAATTCATTTTTCTGAAAGAACATTTCTATATTTAATGGTTTTTTATATTTAGCTTTCAGTATGGAGCTCATATTCATAATGTTTGCTCTGCTCATTATTTTGCTTTAATTATAATGTACTTTTTAAAGAAAACATTACCTTGTAAGATAAAAAGAAAAAAAATCCATATCTTATTTTCTCATTCTATAGCATACAAAGGAAGCATTAAAAGACTGGCTTTAAAATAAGCACAATTGTTTTAACTATTTCTCCTGGTCAAGTAGAGTATACTGTATATAGGAATACACAATTATCATACTCATTCAAGGACTTCTGAATGAACTTTATCAGAGTTCAAGGAGTGTTTCTCAAAAGCATACATTGTTCAACAGGAAAGAAAATGGAAAAGATCAGGATGTTGTATATTAGGATTATGCCATTTTTGCCCATTTTGCTCAGAACAGAGGTACCTATTCTGATGATTCTTTTTGTCTGTATGCTGTATGCTGATGCACCGTTTAAGGCGAGTCAGTTAACCGTAAGTGCATCATTTATTTCCATCGCTATATCATATGAAAAAATGGAGATTGATGGATCAAACATGGTCATTCAAACAGCGACAAATGATTATAGAAAGTTTTCATAACAAAAAAAACAGCTCTACAGACCTGCAAGTGCTGCAAAAATGACAAATCACAGTAATTCCCTGTGTGCTTGTTCAATCTCTTTTTCTGCTAAGTTCTTTAATGCTAGATTTATCATTTATTTTTCATTTCATGTGTTTCTCTTCAATGAATGCAAGAAATGACCTCTTATTCTTACCAAACACTGTCATGCTTGAACATTTACATGACAATAAACACATCTTTATAGGTCCACTCTTCCTTTACATAGTCTCTACAAGAGTTGAGTCATGGTTCTGAATATAACCTGTAGAAATCTTAACACGCATTTATCTCCCCAACAAAATTTGCTTTCCACTTGCTAACAGAAGGATCAAACTAAATCATCTCTTAATAGCCTTGAGGTTACTGCCATACTTCAGAATAATCAGGAGGATTCTCATTACTCAGTGTTATGTCCCAAAAAACTGGACATACAACAATTTGAATAGGAGGACTCCTATTTGACATTTTGAAGTTAGACTTTAGAGTACCAAAGAATTTCAGCCAAGGTTTAATTTAGATTGCAATCATATATACAAGTGAAAGTCCCATTTAATTTTATTTATGCAGAGAACCAGGCTCCTTGTTTAATAAGGATAGATTTTCATCCATATGTATTTATAAATAAACATTACTGAGAATAACATATGGCTGAGCATATAGGATTGTGCTCTAAATACAAATCCACATATTAGTTTAATTCTGATATATGTCAGATTCATTTGTGAAGCTGTTTTTGTTTAGCTTCTCAACTGTGTACATTTTTTTAAAGCAAAAAAAAATATTTATCCTAGTGCTTGCATTTTTCTGCATACTTTTTCTAATCTAATCATTTAATATTTTTCTTCATTACTTACTTCACATTTTTTCTCTCATAAATTATATTTATTTTAAAAAAAACCAGGACATGTGATCCTGAACACATGGGGTTTTTTTACATTCTTTTAACTAATACAAATAGTTTGTATGATTTTTTTTAGTTGAGAGTGCCGTTAAATGTTGAAGAAAATGATTTAGGTACATAATGATTCTTCTGTACGTTTAGAAGTTTGAAGATTGGATCAATTTTCCTAAAGAATATGTACCATGGCAAAATAATGCCCTTCATGGGATATCCCAGGGGTAGGCAACCTTGGCTCTTTTATGATTCGTGGACTTCAACTCCCAGAATTCCTGAGCCAGCATGGAATTCTGGGAGTTGAAGTCCACGAGTCATAAAAGAGCCAAGGTTGCCTACCCCTGGGATATACCATTGAGAGATAGCTGAGGTGGCTGACATTAGGAAATCCTACCAGTGGCGGGAAATACTTAGACTAACAGAAAGCACTGAGCCATTGATCACAGTAGTGCAAAAACAAGCACTAAGCTTGGAGCAGAGGTCTATCATACTAGACAGGACTCAAGGTGCAGACTGTGCAGAGAGACCTCAGAGGCACATAGTGGCAGGTTGTAAGATGCAGGCAGGAACATCATAAGTGGCACAACCAAGTAGCAGGCATTGTGTACAGGAACAATGTAAGGGCTAGAACCTCCCAAGTCAAGAAGGGAGATGTCACAGAAGTTTGTGTAGAATAAGAAGGTCAAGAGCCTGTGCAACTTCCAGATCGAGACAGACAGGCAGGTACTGGCCAGTCAACCAAATATCAAGGCAGTAGACAAAGATCAAACAATAGCAGTGATGATAAATGTAGTTGTGCCAAGTGACAGGAATAAACATGAGAAACTGCAGAAATTCTAAGGCCTGAAGAAGGAACTAGAGGGGATGCAGAAAGCAAAGATCAAGTGGCTGCAGAGCTGGTAGGAGCACTCGGGGCTGTGGCTCCTAAGCTGGGAGAGTGGCTCCAGCAGATCCCAGGAACCACATCAAAGCTCTCTGTCCAGAAGAGTGTGGTTCTAGAAACAGCTAAGATCTTGCACAAAACCCTCAAATTCCCAGGCCTCTGGTGGAGAACCTGAGATGGAGGAAGACACACACCACCCATAGGGATGAGAAAGGAAATTTTAAAATACTTTTGATCCTTTTCTTCTCTTCCTGTTCATTCCTGCTGTTTTTTGTATGTATGTATTTTAGTGCTTTGTCTAATAAAAGAATTTATAATCAGAATTAAAAATACATAATATATATTAATTGATATATTATATATTATTAGTATTTTAATATGCACTTGAATCCTTTTTAGACTTTAAAAACTACATCACAAATGTAGATAAGCATGAAAATCAAAAGGTAGTTAATATGTCTGAGAATTCTCCAAAATCCTTTGGAAAAGGTTGGTTGCATCTTATGAGAGCACAACCTTTATTTGCTATTCATTAAATCACCACTTTTTTTTAAAAAAAAAAAGTTTTTATTAATTTTTTCAAATAAACATATGAGCAAATAATACAAATATGGTGCATTTCATTAGAAAAACAAACACATAAAAAACCTACTCATTAGGTATTCAGAAATAGTCGGCGGTCCCCCCCCGCATCCACACTCCCTCCACCTTCCTACCTACTTCCCTCTTCCTTCCTCCCCCTCTTGACCACTAGCACTTTTTAAACCTTTTTTATTTTCAATTTTTTTTGCTCTTTAATAACACAATCTGAAAAAAAAAAGAATTTTTGTGTTAATGAATACCTGAGAAACAACAAATGAGCAATTGAATGAGTTTTGAAGCACTTCTTTCAAATCAGTTTAGAAGGGTTCATAGCTCAAATAATTATATTCTGATCTGAACATCAGCTAGAGATAGTTCATATTACAATGGCTTAAGATTTAATTCCTTGAGCATCCTTAGTTCTAAAGTAGGATCATACATCAACAATATAGGTCAGAACTGGATAAATATAGCAACTATTTTTAAATAATAATTCTAATATAAAGTGGCCTTAAATAATAATTCTAATATAAAGTGGCCTTTTATTTTATTTTACAGTAGATATTAGAAAATGTAAACTACTGAGCAAAGGAAATAATTTCAATGAATGGCATACTGTTAAGAATATTGAACAATATATTCAACAAAGTGAACAATGTAACTGCAACATCTGAATTCCTTAAAAGGGAGCCCAAACTAATAATTCCTTGCTTAGACGTTGTCCTTTCTATTCTACCTAACTCAGCAACCAATGCACAGAATTGCTGTAGAACCCTTTCCATTGTTTATAACTTCTCATGCCTCCATTTTGCCCCAAAGAACATGATGTCTGCTTGACACTTATATAGTATAATTGCAGAGCTTTTATTTGGACTTCTAAAAAAATGTTACGATTGTCTTACATGTTTGAAAATATTTTGTACCAGTTTTCAAATAAAAATAAAAACTGTCCTGTGTAAAATCAATTTTGCCTAGAGTTAAAACTCCATAGCGAAAATAATGCACAGCTTTTTTCCACTAGAAGACCATCTTGAAAAACCCTTCCCCTCCCACAAAGCTATTAGCTATTAAATGAAACTTGATTATATACGTACGGGTGCAGCCTCCTTCCTCAAAATCGTAAAATCCATGAGCACAATGGTCACATTTCTTTCCTCCAACACCTGGTTGGCAGCGGCACTGTCCGGTTTCATCGCAGTCAAATGATTTCGATCCAAATGAATTACAATTGCAAGGGACACATCCTCTTGATGACTGCACACCAAAGGTACCAGACTGTCATAGTAGAGACATAATATCAGTTAGCAGAAATAAAAACAAGGGGATAGAAAAGAGGAAGGAACATACAGATTCGAAAAACTACATAAAGGTAGAAAGGAATGATTTTACTTTTTTCTAACTCAGACCACCAAAATGAATTAGAACGGATAAATACTGTCATTTTCACTTGTAGCCAAATGACGCTATTACATTACCCAGATTCATATTTTAGATGTTTTAAAGTTGTATACGTTCAGCCTAAAATACATTTGTAAATGTTCAAATGTGAAATTCAAATAAATCCCTTTTGAATTTTATGAACTCAAATATGTACATGAAGACTCATTAATTCATTTTTGTTAAATAGCACAATGCAAAAGCACATCTTTTTTAAAAAAAATCTTTTCTGTTACAAGAAAAACATTTTACAAAGATACACCTGTATCTTATATAAAACTTTGCCATTAAGGAGTTTGCAATAGCTCCTTGAGCTACCATTACAAGAACTTGATCAAAGCATAAAAATATACACCAGTATACTTGATACCATTATTCTGCCTTAATTATGGATCTGCTTGGCCCAGTGGTGGGATTCATTTTGGCAAAACCGGTAGCTAATTTTTTGTTGGCCAGGCCCAGAACGGACTTCCAGAAGTGGCATCCACACAGAGAACCGGTTGTTCACATATTTGAATCCCACCACTGGCTTGGCCTCTTGATCATCTAGTAAAGCCTGAATTTGTTTCTTGATGGGAAGCCAGGTTAAAACAATAAACATGCACATTTTATAGACATTTCTTCTTTGGGTGTACTGGGATGATTGCTATATTTAGCAATGAGAGGAAAAGCTTCATTTATGCAATTAAGGTTTAATTAAATACTCCTATCCTGTTATGTTACCCTCTTATCTCTTCTCATGATGCAGAAAAAGGCAAGAGAGAGAGAGAGAGAGAGACAGAGAGAGAGAGAGACACAGAGAGACAGAGACAGAGACAGAGGTAAAAAAAACTCCAAACCAAAGTTGAAATCCCTCAAGAGTAATTCAGAATTACTCAATGAAGCCAGGCATAGTCAGCATGCAGTTTTAAATAAATAGTTGGATGATAAATCCTGTTTAAAGGCTGAAAATAATAAAATAAATATCCTTTTAGAATAAAATTATTTGCTACAAGATTCTGATTCCCCTTGTGTGAATTTCCTTTTCAAATGAACCAATAATCCTAGAGGTTCACATACTTGTGCCACTATATTTATGCAGAAATGTTGAAAATGTTGAAAATCCATTTTTTTAAATACCTCTGTATCTGTTAACTAAAATTATGTTTTATCCGCTGTGTTCACATGAAGGTAGTAATAATCTAATACATTTCTTCTTCTGTTTAACACAGGTAGTCCTAGACTTACAACAGTTAATTTAGTGACTGTTCAAAGTTACAAGGGCACTGAAAAAAGCGACTTATCATTGTTTTTTTTACACTTACAACTGTCACATGATCAAAATTTGGACACTTGGCAACTGGTTCATATTTATGACGGTTGCAGTGTCCCGGGCTCACGTGATCAACTTTTGCAACAGTGGGGAAGCCAGATTCACTTAACAACTATGTTATTAACTTAACAACTGGAGTGATTCACTTAACAACTGTGGCAAAAGATGATCATAAAATGGGACAACATTCACTTAACAAATGTCTCCCTTAGCAACAAAAATTTTGGGCTCAATTGTGAGAGTAAGTTGAAGATTACCTATTTTAGGGATTCTTACATTCAAAAGAAGCTCGGTTGCAATGATGAATTCCAAGAATTCCAAGAAGTTTTGAAACTACAGCTAGAATAGCAGGTTCTCTCCATCCAACACATGCTTGAACAGGGGGCTGGATTAGAAGACCTCCAAGGTCTATTCTATTCTATTCTATTCTATTCTATTCTATTCTATTCTATTTTATTCTATTCTATTCTATTCTATTCTATTCTATTCTATTCTATTCTATTCTATTCTATTCTATTCTATTCTATTCTACAACCAGCATCTTCGAAAGTGAGGAGAGTTTTAAAAAGAGTTTCACTGTTTAAGGCAGCAAGACCTGCCATTCAAAGTAAAGGACAAAGGAATTCCCTTGGGTACCTATAAATTCTTGGTTTGGTATAAAGTAGCTCAAGAGATTGTGGCCCATTGACAAGAAATTCAATGTTTCTTTTAACACACATCCTGCTATGCCAGAAATATTGTTATTTCTGGCTTTAGCTCCCTATGCTTTTGAGCATCACTGCAAGTGCTTTAAAAAATATCATGCAGGAAAGCATATAAATGCATTTGTCAGTGAACAACCATGTCTGTGCATATTACTTGTAGCAAAATGTCAGCAAAAGCAAGGGTTGTCTAAGGGAATCACAAGAATCTGCCTATATCTATGTACTGCAGGGTCAGATCAGGTCAGAGAGTTCATTTAGGGTTCATCAGATTCCCTTTTCCGCATCTCTTGAATTCTGCTACAATATTTTAACACGAAAAATGTAAAATTAAATGGAAAGCTGACGAGCTGCACAACAAAGCACCTGTCTCTATCACGTTTTACTTACAAGAACATCAAGGCTCTATAGCAGTGTTTCTCAACTTTGTCAACTATCTGGGGAATTCTGGGAATTGAAGTCCACACATCTTCACATTGCCAAGACTGAGAAACAACACTGCTCCAAAGCACACTTTTGGGAGCATCTTACCAATTTGTGTGGTAATAAAGTGGAAACCATTTCGTTATAATGTGTCCAATTTCTCAAAAGGAAGCTATTCCTCATTCATATCTTTTAAAGAAAGAATTGAAATTATATTGGATTACTTGAGAAAAGTTTTTTTATTCCTTTAAGTATTAATGGTGTTAATTTTATGACTAAACTTGGCTATACTGTATATTAATTTAAAAAGTACTGTTGTGATGTGTTTGTAGAAATAATTTCTTAAGCATTTGGGTGAAGGGCTCTATCCCAGAAGATTATCATTCCATCATTATAATTTTCTCAGCCTTGTTTTGAAAGTTGACAGGACAGCGTTTTGGGTAGGTTGTTAATGTAGAACTTCCCAGCACAAACGCATGCCAAAATGCAAGGCATGCGGAATGTATCATGTTTTATTACCAAATCAGAAGACTTGAAAGCACCCCTTGGACACCCACTTGCAGTGGGAGAGCCCCATCTTTGATGGGGTGCTTTCGTTTGTTGAGAGCTTGACGGCTTCCCTTTCCGGATATACACCTGCCTGCTCAGTTCACATCGTTTACCAGCAAATCCAGATTTACAAATACATCTCCCTGATACATCACAGTTCAAGGACATAGATCCTACTGGATTGCAGCCACATGGAATGCAGAACTGCTTTTCTGGAGCCCAAAAGTAAGTGGACTTTTGAAGAGAAAGAAGGGAGGAAAACAAGTTAAGAAGTGAATGTACAAGAAATATCAGAGCAGTAGATAACTTGAGAATAAAAGCAAGAAATACCAAAGCATTCATATTTGCAGAGCTAAATCTCAGGGCAAACCATATGACTATTATAGCATGTTTTCTATACTTCAAGCCTTCATTTTTATTTATAAAACCAAGCAAATGATGCTATGAATAATTTCCAGTAAGATTTTTTTTTCTTTTACATCACATGCAATACAGTAAATAATTTGGCAAATATTAGCAAGAATTCTGGAAATCATATTTTTGCTGCTTAAAAAAATTCTGGAATATTGATCGATTCTTCCTCGCACTTCCAGCTGTTTCAGTTTTAAACAACCATACAGGAGATGGGGAGAAATGTCTAATAGAAATCAACATTGATATTCCCTAAAAGTCTCATGCTTTATAATTACGCTCTAATTTCATAATTACTCTCTAAACTAATTACCTGTTTATTAGCTTCAGGATATACTTGGTTGTTTTCTGTAGCTATTTTACATTCTATTCTAAATGCTTCAAGGCCTAATATAAAGAGCTTTAAGCATTTATATTATCATGAGAAAAATATATAAGTACTGTATATCATTATGATCAAGATGCATGAGTTCTAGGCATCTTCATTGATAAGAAGTATATCAGTAATTTAATGTTAAACACTTAATGAACTTTGTGCTCATCACTGTATTGTCAGGATTCAGAAAGGCATTGGAGTTATTCCTTATTCTTATTTCCTTATTTATTCTCCATTTTTGTATCTGGGAAAAGCAGATTAGATCAAATGATACATTTTATATAGTATAAATAGTATATAGTAAAATAGTAAAATCTTCTCAGCAAATATTTCCTAAGAGCATCAGATGAAAGCTGAGGCATGTAAATACATTTTATATATACATAGAGATATATAGCATTTTATATATATTTATATATCAACACAGACATCTCCATGGCACAGTTCTGCTGAAAGTACAAATATCTGCTTTTAACTCATATCACAGGTCAACGGCTGGAGAATCTGGGATGCTCACCATTGTTTATATGGTTAATTACAATACATGGAAAGGCTGTTGCTATAAAGGAAATATACATAAGATTGCATAGTTAGCATTTCCCTCCATCATAGTGCATTATGGATGAATGATGTTCCATCACACCACAGAAAAAAAAGATATCTGTCCGTTTAGCTACTTGAACATTTTAAAAACAAGTGAACTCTTATTCAATATTTTTAATGAAAATTATTCCTTGCCATTTTGAGAGCATAAATAAAATAAGCATGATATATTTATTTTGTTTTAGATTCTAAAAGTGGATAGATTTTGTGTCCAAAAATAACATAATTTATTTAGCAAACAGAATTGTTCCAGAAACACAATGAAGGCTAAGATTTTAAGACTGAAGAGAAAGTCACATAACATAACTTGCTATGTATCTAAAAATACCAATGGCATTTTATGGATATAGAAAAGTTCTTCTATTCCATAAATGATGGGAAATAGAACAACTAAGTCTAGATCAGATTCTGGTGTCTTACCTTACACTGATTACACTGACGTCCCAGAACATTGGGCTTGCAATGACATTGTCCAGTCTTAGAGTCACAGACTTCTGAAAATGAGCCATTGATATTGCAGCTGCAGGCTTGAGGTAGACAAGAACAAGTTCGATTGAGCTGATAATGAACATCCATAGCACAAATATGTATAGAACTGTATACATAAACATTTTCTGGCAATCTTTTGCAAGAGTTTAGTCATCTAGCTCCTGTAACATTTAAAATTATCTTACACTGATGAACAGAAGGCTAGAAAAGATCAACTTCTGGGGCAGGGGATGTTCATAAATTACAAATCAATTCCTGATTTATAATTTACAGCCTGTCATCCAGCTAATCTCCACAGTTCTTATACAAGTAAAAGACTCTAGAATACTTAGCAAGGGAATAAAAAGGAACATTCTTTTCTCCCATTTATCATCTTTTAAAAGCTGAAGAAGCAGAACTAACTCATAAAGACACAATTCTTTATTTATCGGTAGTTTCCCAGTTATATAAAAAAAAACCCTAACAAATTAAGTCAATAATCTGATGTCTACACAAACTAATGACTCCTTTGTTTCAGACCCTATGATGGCCTTATACAACTTGTAATTTACTCAGTTTAATAAAGCACCCACCATTTGTGGCAGCCCAACATATGTTCTTGTTTTTCCTGAATTCGAGCGGAAGAAGAGAGGACTGTCAAATAATATTAAAGCGCAAATATGTTTTTCAATGTCAGCATTTGTAAGATGTTTGTACTTCAGCTCCCAGAATTCCCCAACCATTATGGATGATGGTTGGGGAATTCTGGGAGCTGAAGTACAAACATCTTAAAATAGCTGAAGTTGAAAAATGCTAGTGCAGTACTTTTACATTCATGGTGGCAAATGACAATTTGTATTAGCCTGATCTATGGATTTCCTCTTCAGTTCAAAAAACTGTAAAATATTTCAGTTTTTTTAAAAGTATTAAATGGAGCATAAAGACCTTTCAGGTTCACTAAGACCTTTCCACCCTACTTTTTGTCCCTTGAGTAGGTCTAGTTCTCAGAATAAGGTTCTTCCTTATTCCTTATCTCATTCCAAATGTTACATATGCATATTATAAGAGACAGTGTTTCTTAAAATGAATCCCAAAAATATTATCCCCTTAAAAAAACTGACACTTGAAAATTGGCAAAAAAAAAAAGGCTTTTTTTGTACAGATAACATAATATATCAGTCAGCCAGGATGTGGAATCAGGATGTTGGTTATTTATAGATCATTTTCCTGATGGGTTTATCCATGAGTATATATGATAATACTTGTTTAAATTACCATATATTCCATATATACTTGCAAATAAGCCCATGCATGGATAAAATGACCACTGAATTTTGAACCAAAGTTCCATGAAAAATGGATAATCCATACATTACCTAATGATAAGTCAACTGGCAAAATTAAAGCTACTTGTACATCTGTAACTGTATCTGTAAAACAACTCCTTATACATCTGAATCTGTGAAAAATGTTGAGTACTTTGATCGTGACTCAAGAAGCTTTATGCAATGAAGGCAATTACAATTCCATCTACAGTTTGATTTTTCAAATTCAGGGTTTTAATGTTAGTATCTTTAACAAATACGTCATCAGACATGCTAGTGAATTCTTAATAAACTCTTATTTTAGTCTGAATGTGTTAGAATGTTGTTTGTGCTCAGAACCTAAGCAGAGTCAGACTTGTTTGGGAGTTGGATGACCCCTACCCCCCAAATATCTTAAGAGCTGTAGACTAGAGACAGAGACAATGAAGAACATAACACACACTACTTGTCTACATGCTAGGAAATGCATGGATATAAAATGGGTATTTTAATTATGGAAACAGGAATGAGGAATAGGAGTGTTTTTGCAACAGATCTGCAACTTTGCAGAAATGGTCAGGAGCAAACATGAGGGAAGAGGTGACAAAAGAACACAGCAAGAGAGCTCATGTTCAGACAACAGTTGTGGTTGCAAGAATGATTTATTTATTTATTTATTATTTAAATTTATATACCGCCCTATCTCCCTTACGGGACTCAGGATGGTGAACAGGCAATAATAAAAATCACAATAAATATTAAATAAAAAGCCTGCTCTAAAACACCCCATATAAAAATCCCTACCAAAACACAATCAGAACTACGCCAGGCCGGCCGCATGGAATAGATGGGTTTTCAAGGCTCGGTGAAAGAGGCGCAGGTCCGTAGTTGTACGTAGGTCGGGGGGGGGTAGGTCATTCCAGAGGGCAGGAGCTGCCACAGAGAAGGCTCTCCCCCTGGGGATCGCCAGCTGGCATTGACTGGCTGACAGCACCCTAAGGAGGCCCTCTCTGTGGGAGCGGACTGGTCGAAGGGAGGTATTTGGTAGGAGGCGGTCTTGCAAATACCTAGGTCCATTGCTATGGAGCGCTTTAAAGGTTGTTACTAACACCTTGAAGCGCACCCAGAAGGCCACAGGCAGCCAGTGCAGCTCGCGCAGGAGAGATGTTACATGGGAGTATCTAGAGGCCCCCAAAATCCCCCACGCGGCTGATCAAGGGAAAACTTAATGATGGACAAATGAGACTATCACAGAAACAAATATAGACAAAGGTGAGTATCTCTAGGGTTTTGTTTTATTTTCTAGGCTTTATTTATTTATTTCCACAATATGTAAAACTTTAAAAGATAACTGAAAAAAGGAATTGATTTCATAGAAGTCATATCGGGGAGTGTCATTCTCAATCATTTTGTCTGTTACAGAACTTCACAACTGTTTATTGAGAGCATGTGATCAGCAAATTGCTCCGAATTTCCTGCTATCTTCTGAGCCCTTTTATAGACTAGCCAAAAACTACAGTTCAGGCAAGGATTAGTGGTACTTTATTTTTCAAATTCAATTTCATCTAGTTTCCCATTTTTAAAATTTAACTTCATTCTACCCACTTATACATTAGAATGTGATTGGTTTAAAGTAATTTTTAAATATTTTTATTGCATCGTCTATACTAGTAAATCATGCTGTTCCCTGCAAAACCTTTAGCATTCAATTTTTCACTTCCTGGCAAAACATTTAAAAGCAGTGAAGTGGTTCCATCCTCTCAAAGATTTGGCACCAATACTTAAGTTTATCCTAAATCACCTAGGATCGCTTCCAAAGCAGGCATGCTAATCTTTGAAAGGAATTACTCACTTCAAATACCAGTTTTACACTATTGCAATAATCAGAGATATTGCCTAAATTATTTTTATAGCCTTAGTGACAATATATTTCCAACTAGTTTAGCAATGTTTATTTCACACTAGGATACCCCAGCTCCTCAACCTCTAGCATACAGTAGAAACATGACATATAACAGAATACATGACACCTCTCTTCCTCACAAAGATATACTTTAATTGTGATTAATTTTATGGGGGTGATTCATTCCCAAACGCTTTCTAAAAATAGAGGTAGCCAGCTTTTATAAATGTGCGAACATATATTCATGTATAATGTTTTATTTGTGTGGGTTTTTTTTAACTTCCTTTGTCTTATTGCAGGGGACACTTCCAAAAAGGGATTCAAACATGGTACCATAAGGAAAGGGGGAATAAAGGCTGTGGTCCACACACAAATAATATCCAATTAGATATAATAACTCTCCATGACAGAAAGAAAGTCAAAAACTCACAGAAACGGAAGTACAGAGGAATAGAAGAGTAAAGGTCACATCTCTAAAAGAAACATTATACTGATGGGATTGTGTAAACAAACCAACAAATCATGACCACTAGGCAATTAACAGGGCATTGAGTGTGTGGGGGTAACCAACCAGACAATCTGAATGGCTCTGTTTTGTGTAATATGAATTTACTGTAGGTAATACTATGCAAATAAATGCACGTTCTGTTTGACACACTCATGAGATGTGCCTACAGGGAATGAATGCATTTTGACAGGAAAAGCAAGTTTCCAGGACTTACGTTGACATTTCTTTACATCAAGAGCATCTCCGAAATACCCGTCAGCACACTTCTCACAGTACTGGCCTGTTGTACCTGGCTTACATTTAAGACAAGCTCCAGACAACCTGTCACAGCTGCCAGGAATGGAGAAGTCAAGGTTGTCATTACATTGGCAAGGCTGGCATAATCCCCCTGGTTTTGAAGGTTGTCCAAAATAGCCTTCTGCACACCTAGGGCGACAGACAGATCAGTTCTAGCATTTACTTCGGCCTGTTGGCATTAAGCAATGATTACAGTTTTGTCCTTAGGAATAACTAACAACAGCTGGATTTGGATACTCTGAAGCATTTCCAGACCTTCTTTCCTCATTTAAAAACAAACAAACAAACAAACAAACAATAATAATAATAACAACAGACTATAGCAAAATTACCAGCTGAAATACTGCCAGCTATGCTTTGTGTTAGATAATAATGTGGAAGGAGGGAAATAAGAAGAGGCTATGCTGTAACAAGTAAGGATGAACAAAATCATAGTCAGAAATATCATCTTTGCATTGAAGTTTACATAACACCATATAGATACCATGTACAAGGGCACAATAGCATAACTTACTTAGAAAACTGCTATTCTCCTCCGCAACATAAAAATCCCTGTTTAAGATGGAACCTAATAAACTTTGCAAACTGACAAGGAAGTAGAGTATATGCATAATAAATCTATATCTCTATTCATAATAAAGATTGTTTCTGAATTATACATGTATGCAAATGCAATGCCTTACTCTGAATATGTTTAGGATAGTAGCTAAAACTCTCTGTGGACTACTACCACAAAATAGGCATGTCTGTAATGTTTAGAAGGATAGAGGAAAATGTTAATGACCGGGTCATATGAATCCTGTTCAGTGAACAGTTTCAAAGAAGGTTGATAGGGCAGAAGACAAATGGCTCCATAAGACTATAGTCTTCATGACTTGTAATATATAACAACACACAGTTAGAAACTCAGTCCTATGCTTCTTTTGTCTTAAATTACATAGAAGCATAGAACAAAGGTTCCCATGTGGCCAATGTAATATGATTGCTGAAAGTATATTGAAACAATGCAGATTCCTCCAATTAATACTCATTATTCTCTTTGCTTATCTAATTTTGTTAGATATTTTTCTTTTTCCATTAGGCTTTGTCTTTCATCTGATAATGCCAACAATTTTTTTTCAAAGCCTATTGTAATAACAGCACCCCAAGGATGTGTGTAATGCATGAACTTCTAATCATAACTAACTCTTCAACAAATGACAATCCACTTATATTCCTCTTTGGCGCTCTGCTACCTAAATTTAATACAAACGTTTGTCTCTTGGCATTCTATCAATGTGTCTATATGCTTATTCAAGTATTCCACTGGAGCAAACTCTTCTAACAAAAGTTCCTACTTTGGCACCTTCCAGTTTAACTTGGGAAGTAGAGGCATTAAAGTAAAGTTCTCCTTATCCCTCAGCATCTATCCTGCCTAGCTAAAGACATAATTTACTAACCACCATTTTATTTTCCTTTTCAGTCTACTATGCCAACATTCATGGAAAAGAAATTCATGTAGAACATGAAGTGTGTGATATTAGCAGAAAAAACATGGTACTGTATCGGGATGCTTATGAGGAGAGAAAAACACAGGAACTTAGAAGGGGGATGCAGATACAGCTATAAAAATATATTGTTCATATTTTTCTAGTTTCTTAGCATTAGTTATATCAAGAGCAATCCTAATCTAGCTAGAAAGTACATGTTTCCTCTGACAACTCTAAAGTCATTCCGTTTCTAAAGTTCATGTTGTGACTTTTAAGTTAAAGGACAGCATTAATTCACAAAGAATCCGATTAATCTATTCAGAATGGATAATAATTATTCCACATGAATGAAAGAAAATGGTTGAGCTGCATATGCTGATTTCTGAAATAACTGAACAGTAGTCATTGAAAGAGAGCAGCAAGATCCAACGTTGCTTGCTTTTTTGGAACACCATATCTTAAGAAAAGCTATAGAAAATAAACTTAAGCAAGGACTGCTGGATGTGGACCTGAGAGGCCCTTTGGGCCTAAAACAGGGGTTCTCGACCTTGGCAACTTTAAGACTTGTGGACTTCAACTCTCAGAATTCCTCAGCCAGCTTTGCTGGCTGAGGAATTCTGGGAGTTGAAGTCCACAAGTCTTAAAGTTGCCAAGGTCGAGAACCCCTGGCCTAAAAGGTAATGCAAGTTACAACTCAGTTTCCCTCAAGGAAGTGCTTTGCATTTGTTTTACACACTTTTAGAGGCCTCTTCCAGATTTTGAAAATACCAGAAAAGGCCTCTGAAATTGCTCCTGTGCAGATCAAAGAGAAGCAAAATCCCTGCTTCACTCTTAGAAATGAGAAAATTGTACTGCTTCACAAAGCAGCTTTGAGTCAGAGTGGGTTTACTCAAACCTAGGTGGGAAAGGAATACAGAATACAGAGTACAGAATAATAGAGTTGGAAGGGACCTTGGACCGCCTGCTGAAGTAGGAGACCCTATATCATTTCAGACAGTCTCTTCTTAAACGCCTCCAATGATGAGGCACCCACAACATTTGAAGGCAAGCCGTTCCACTAGTTAATTGTTCTCATTGTTAGGAAGTTTCTCCTTAGTTCTAGGTTGCTTCTCTCAATTAGTTTCCATCCATTGTTTCTTGTCTTGCCTTGCCTTCCGGTGCTTTGGAAAATAGGGGACAGTAATTTCAAAGGGTAGATGTAGATGTAAAAAGGATCCACAACAATATTTTGTTTGTAATTTATAAGTAGTCTTTGCTTAATGACCGGTCACTTAGTGACCATTTGAAGTTTCATTGGACACCCCCCCTCAAAAGGTACTTATGACCTGGATTTGAAGTTCTGATGTCTGCCTTCCTGTGGTGACACGATTGCGTTTTGAGCACTCAGCAACCAGCCTGCATTTACAGCCATTTGCAGTGTTCCGGGGTCATATGGCTGTGGTTTACGGGGGGGGGGGGGTTGCTAGAAACTGGTGTTTGTTTCCATTTTCTGGTTAAAAAAGAGCCCATTGTGAACAACAGGTTCACTTAACAACCATGATATTTGCTTTGGCTGCCGCAAAAATAATTTCATAAAATTGGGTTGGTCACACGATTACCCATTTAACAACTGGCACAACTTACCATCATAATTCTGGCCTCAATTCTGGTCTTAAGCCAAGGACTACCTGTACCACAGTCACTTCCAGGTTTTTCTCCATTTTCTG
This sequence comes from Protobothrops mucrosquamatus, assembly GCF_001527695.2. Classification (NCBI taxonomy): domain Eukaryota; kingdom Metazoa; phylum Chordata; class Lepidosauria; order Squamata; family Viperidae; genus Protobothrops; species Protobothrops mucrosquamatus. Next base: position 1,214,766 of record NW_015386745.1, on the reverse strand, counting down.
CTAACTTTTCCTGCTTTAGAAATTTCTGAAAGTTTCTTGTTTTTCTTACATTAAAATAAAATCAGGTCAGTGGTTTCTGGTTCTTCCTTGAAATAAATTCCCATCCGTTATCTTTGAGAGCTTCTAAATTCAAAAGTCTCCACCTTTGCTGAACATGCACTGGTCCATACATCTTCTGCTCAACTACAACACCTCAGATGTTCTTGATGAGACATGAGAATGGGGGGGGGGAGAAGGGAGGGGGAAAAAAGACACAGAACGAGAGAGACAGTATCTCAAGTGCAGGCCTTAGGGTATAAACATGAATGTAACAAGGAGTCTGTTGAGAGAAAAGGATGGCAGAGAAGACAGAAACATTCCACATTTACCAAAGGAGAAATGATATCAACTTTGGAAACAACAAGGAAATAGTTACGGAACATAAAAGAACATCTGGGATATGAAGTGATGGTCTTTTTTTTAAAGGGTAAAGACAAGAAAAGATGAAGCAGCATTAGAAGAAATGGGCAACTGTCACTCCAGACAAACACATATAAAGGTAGCCTGGTAATGTATAAGGATTTGGCAAGGGGAAAAAAAAACACTTGAAAAAGTAACACTCATAAAATCAGTGCAAGCACTGAAGAGGAATCATTATGGTTCCAAGGCAAAATTAATGAAGAACACTTCATGATAATTTCTAAATTAGTTAGTTTAATAGCTAAACATGACAGAGGAGTACTGGCATGCTAAAACCTGAAGAGATTCCATGCAAATTCTGAAATGATTACTCACTGTCATTTAATAGCTTCTATAGAAAGCTTTCTAAATACACAAATGCAATTGCCTTGAGCATTTTTATGCAATTTGTAACAATTAAAAAAGCACTTATGCAGATTCATTTCTAGCTTTCCACGGATGGTACTCGTGGACGGAAATCGCAGTGACCTCCACATTGACCAACTATAAGTAAGTACTTTTCAGCTGATTTGGTTCTTACATTTATTAGCTTCATGTCTCTCGGGTTTGAGAGGCCAGCAGAAAGGAAAGATAGATAGAAATAGCATTCAGAAGTCACAGTAACAGTGGTAAGTGAGCGAATATGTAAGTCCTCTTTGTGACAGATGGATTTGGCCAAATATAGTACAATATAGGGCTTTCTGTATATGCTGAATCCTTTGATTCAATTCCCAGTCTGAATGCAACAGACTGCATTCTATTAATTGAATATACTTTCTAAATTTTTTCTCCTTACTGTTATACTGAAGGAGCATTCTATATTTGTTTGTATTTCTTTACATAAATTGCAATTCCTCAAATTCCACATACTACAGCAGTAGGTGTTTTAGTGCCACAGTCCCCAACCTTTCCACCTTGGTGGCCTGGCCTTGCCCAGAACTCCGGGGGGGCGGTGGTGTGAGTGGTAGGCGCACACACACAGCTCTATTGGTGTGAGCGGTGGGTGTGCACACCCTCCTCTCATGCAAATGGAGCCTCACACATGAGTGGAAGGCCCTTGTGCTTGTGCGCAAAGCTCCACTCACGCAAATGGAGCTTTGCGTGTGATCACTCTCTGCTTGTGCGAGTGGAGGTTCGCGCACGAGCACAAGTGCCCTCCACTCAAGCACCCTCTGCTTGCACGAGTGGAACTTCACATGGCACCATTTCAAGCAGACTGCAGCCCAGTTGTGGGTCATGGCCCAGGGGTTGGGGATCCCTATTCTAGTGCAATGTTTCCCAACCCTGGCAGCTTTAAGATGTGTAGACTTCAACTCCTCATGCTGTATGTGGAATTCTGGAAGCTGAAATTCACACAACTTAAAGCTGCCAAGTTTAAGAAACACTGTCCTAGTGCATACCTATCTATGCCCTTTAAAAAAATAGTGGTTTACCATTTAAATATATGTAGAGATTCTATGCATGTCCTGATCTTTCTCCTTATAAGCTAGTTTAATAGAAACTGTGGAATTTCAATAATGAGAAGTATGAAAAAGAATAGAGGACAGAATGAAAAAGACTTTGGATGAGAAAAAAAATGCACCTAAGAGAACAATTGTTGCAAGAAGTAATAAAAGATAATAAATAATGTATACACGGATAAAAGATAGTTGGGAAGAACTATAGCAAAGAGGTAGAGAATTAAAAGAGGTAGAGAAGAAGTAAAACAATTTTGATAGAAACATAAAATTATTTGGAAGTAAGACTAGAGGTCCAAACAAGCAGCTTTTACTAGAGTGAAGAGAATTGAAAATAAAAGTGAAGAAAATATTTAGGGTGAAATTGAAATGACACAATGCTGCAAGGGGTATTTTTTTAAAAAAATATATGCATGAGAACGATGACAATATGTTGAAGACCTGAAACAAATGTTAATATCAAAGCTAAAAGAAATGATGTCCTCAAAGTCATAAATGCTGTGATGATCTTGGAAAATAGTAAAGTCACAGGCATAGATGGTATAACTATTAAAATCTCAATGAAGTTTGCTTAAGAAGTGATTGCGCAACATGTTTCATGAATGATGCATGTATCTCTACCTGACATTCAGAAGAACCTGTCATTGTTCTGCTATACAAAAGAAAAGGTAGGAAGAACGAATGCAGAATGACAGAGAAATTAGTTTGCTAAACGTGCTTGGGAAGTTTGGGGCATAATTTTAATCAAAAGGATGAGAGAAGACAACGATGAGAGAATACAATGAGAAGATGATGACAAAACGTGAAAAGGGTAGCTTTAGCCAGGCAGGGGTTGAGTAGATTATTTTATGCTTGTCAATTTAAAGAAAGTATATGATAAACTGAATAGGTTTGAGTTATGGAACATTTTTTTAAAGTTGGTTGCGCAGTGTAATTAAAATGATATATGATGTAAATAAAACAGTCTGAGAATGCTTAGTAAATGGTTCAGCACTGAGGAAAGAGTAAGAAAGGATGGTAATGGCTGTTGAATATGTTGATGCATGAAAGTATGCAGAATACTTGTAACATTATACTTACGGAGTAACAGATGAAAATGTATGTGTGTGTATGCATGTTTGTACAGTAAAGCCATGACTTGTTTTTGTTCAGAACCTGAATAATTTGCAGCAAAGAATAGATTCTGTGATGCAACAAGAAGTTGAAAATTAATGAATCAAAATCTGAAGCAGTTTTACACAATAATATTTCTTTAAAAATAAGAATTAATTCAAGAAAAACTAGTTTGAAGAAAGACAGTTGAGCAAAAATGTTAAAAGGAATAAAGTTTTAGGTTAATTATATGCCTTTGCTTGAGAAACCAGAGAGTGATTTGAAATGGAATGATTTGCAGGTATGAAGATTAATCTCAGTATAAGTGGGATATCCCTGACCAATAAGCAGTTGCACAGCACAAAAAATAGTGTCAGCAGGATATGGTGAACTCTGTGGCAGAGCACAGTTCTTTATAAATGCCATATAGCTCTTCAAGTATGGTAATGGAGAAATGATAAAGATCATAATAGTCAACACATACACACACACATACATTTATTTATTTATTTATTTTATTTGATTTATATCCCGCCCTTCTCCCAACGGGACATACACACACACAAAGAAATATGGCTCAGTGTAGAAAAGATCCATGTACATTCCCATCCCTAAAAAAAATAGATATAAAGGGATATAAGAACATGGTTCTAATAGCACATGCCAGGAAGATTCTGTTGGAAATTTTAAAGCCCTATATATAGAGAAGTGCAGTAGAACAAGTGGGTGTCAGAAATAACAGGGGAATATGAGAACTTACAGCTAATATTAGATGGTTGATTGAAATAGTAGCAGAGTATTAAAAAGAACACTACTTCAGTATGATAGAATACTTTAAAGCTTTTGATTGTGTTGATAATTCAAGATTTAGGAAGCCTTTCAAAGTAAAGGCATATTCCAGCTTTTGATTCGTCAGATATGAAATTTCTACAATAATTAGGAAGCCACATTTAATAACATGAAAAGATTTAACATCAGAAAAGCGGACAAAGAGGGCTGTATTCTATCACCACACTTATTCAATCTGTACATTGAAGACATAATATAGACTTCAAGGATGGAAAAGCTAAAACTTGGGGTTGAAATTGGTAGAAGGAGTGTAAATAAGACACATGTGGACACTATGTTGGCTGTAGAAATTAAAGAAGACCTAAGAACAAACATACTACGAATAAAACAGGAGATTAAAGACAGGGCTTTCACTCAACATGAACAAAACTAAAAGTACATCAACAAGAACGTCAACAGTAAACAATGACAGAAGTAGTTATCAGTTATAATTATCTTGGCTCCACAATTGATGAAGATAATGAGTATGTAAAAAAGATTGAGAAAAAATAACAATGGTCAAAAAGGTATCGAAGGGCCTAGACAAATTCTTGAAAGATGGAGACATTTCAATCAAAGAAAAGTTAGACTAGACAATTCAATGATATTCCTGTTATAAAATACAGATGATAGGGATGGACTCTGCACAAGAGTAAGAGGAAGAAGATTGGCTCCTCTCAGGTATGGTGCTGGAGAAAGCTGCTTCACATTCCTTGGGCAGCTGAGAAAACCAATGCATCTATGAAAAATATGATGGTACCATACTTGGTAAAGTGGGTAAAAGGAGAAGCAGCAGCTAAGACACATGAACATTTTTTATTTGTTAAATTTATTTGTTGAAGGACTACTCTGGGTGGCTTACAACAATAAAAACAAAGAAACGAAGAGTAAACATAACAGTATCAAAGTAATGAAACAATAAAGGTAAACAATGGAATATACAATGAAGGTACAGTAATATGAGATTAAAAATGGGTGGAGGGAATCCAGGAGTGCAGGAGGGAAGTGGGGTTTGCTATTAGACTAGTAGCCACCTCCAGTGTAGTTCTCCTCCCCCATTGGGTCTCCAGGCCAGCTTGCACAGCTAGAATAGATGGAGTGCTGGGAATCCCAAAAATCCATCTGCAAAAATTACATGAGCTGAGAAACAGAATAACTTGGCAACCATTTATCCAGGGTCACCAGGAATCAGCTACAACTCAACACAACAAAAATATGGGATTTTAAAGTATAAGTAACAGAAAGCTGAAAAGAAGAAATTGTCTGCAATTCATGTTCTCCCTTCGAATCATGCCGGCCTTTTCTTGACTTTTAATTGTCATAATTTTAAAAACATTTCACAGAACTTACTTCAAGGAAAGAACAAAAAAAAAAAGAACAAAGTGAAGATGTACAGTTTTCATGATTGACTGCCAAATGTCTACATTTGTCTTTGTTCACTCACTTGGGAAGTCGTGCATTTTTATCATCCAAAAAGCAGTGGGTGGGTGGGAGAACACTTATGAAATATTTTTAATTGAGACAGTATCAAGAATCCTGTTTTCAGATACTAAGTAAACACTTTAAAGAATCAAAAGCTAATAAGTTTGAAAACACACAATTAAAAATAATTAAGATAAATAAATCTCGCCTTCGTTCTCACTTGCATTGTTTGGCTCATTCCAAGGAGATGAAAATGGCAACTCACTGAATAATTGATTAAATGCACTCTCGATATTCCAAACAAATTTGGAAGGCAGTATAATAACAATTAAACCATTCACAAAACCCAGCCAAAAAGAAAAAAAGAAAAAAGAAAGAGAAAAATGTTTTTTTCCGATGTAATACTTCATGTTTATCTGGAAAATTATACCTGTTGGCTCATAAAGCAGCTGAAGAAATTTTCTCATTAAAATAGGATCCCTGCATGCCAATGATACTCTATTGCAATTATGGGCAGTACCATACATCTTTAAAGATGGGTACGTTAATATGAAAAGACGTTAGATTTTTTTTTAAAAAAAGAATGGCACATTCTCAGATGGAAAAAAAATTAAAATTAAAATTAAAAAGCATGCAAAACTTTCTTACCTTTCACAGCGTAAGCCGGCATACCCAGAGGGACATCCATCACAAATGAATCCATGAGTTTGGTCCAAATGACACGTGGGGCTAAAACTTTGTGGTTGGCGGAGAGCAAGAACCGGGTTAGGGAAAAAGCATAGAAAGAAATTCATTAGCAGCATAGCTACTGTTGTTTTCTGAGAGCGCTGCTTTCAAAACAGAGCAAAGGGGAAAGTCTGTCTGGTCTCACACACAGGGCTTAGGGTTTGGCTCCAGTCAGTGGAGCTATTTCTGCCGACACTGGATATAGCTCAAATGGGTGGCAGCATCCAAATGACATGTTGTTATGGGCCCTTAGTCTATCAATGAGACTCTACTCCATTTTTAAAAAGCAGGAATGTACAGCTGTTTGTCTGAGCCCCCAAGGGCCTGGCAACAGTAGATTCCCAAGTGAAAGTTCACTGCAGCTGAAGGACAATTGCTGGGGATATTCAATAATCCCAGTTTACCTAAACAGATAAATCACACTGCTGCACTGAAGAGAAAGAAAGTTGAGAATCATGCAGCTTTTTAAAGGACTTCATCTAACAGCATGTAATTGCATAGATCAACTGACTAAATAACTGGCATCTAACATCTTACTATAAGCTTGCCTCAAGGCAGTATCCATTTGTTGACTTTCTGTTGGGAGAATGTAGTTTCCTGACTGCAACTTTCTGTGCTATTTTGAATAGTCTTCTAAGTCACCGGAGCAGATTTCAGGGGAAGAATGTTGGGACTAGCCAACAACCACATTCCCTCTCATTCTGCTAACAGCACCTTCCATATCAAAATCCATAAGCAATTTTACCAGTATTCACAGTCAGGGGTGTCAAAACAGGTGGGCATTTCCAATCATTTCAATATATCATCAGGCAAATCTAGAAATATTTCTTCAAAGATAAATCTCACAGAATTCAAAGGGTCCTGTCCCCAAGTAGTAGCAGAAACTGTTTGCAAAGTTCATTAATCATTCTCACCATAATGGCAGTTTTTTCATCACTTCTAGCCAGAAGTTTCAAATAGTTGTATATATATCAGAAATGGAGCTTTATATTGATTTATTTGATGTTTTTCTCCCTTTTTACAAATATTATAGCAGCCTCAAAGTTGCTTCTTTTTGGGAATCCTGACATTTGCATGTATATAATAAGTTCATTATCTCTGAAAGCATTTTATTCTAGCTGTGTAGTTCTCCCTTCTTGCCTCTTTTTCCTCTATATTTCTTTCCCTCCCCTATCTGATTGACACACTGGAATGAGATAATCTGCTGGCACATTGAAAGATACAAGCAGTTTGAAACAACAGGGTATCTGTCACTCTACTATTTTAAAGAGATCAGTCTTCAATTATTCTTCCTTTTATTTCACTTTGAGATTTGTTTGCACTACATAGATGTTAAATTTTCCAAACAACTCAGCAGTAGGTTTGCAGCCTTAGGATAAAACTTAGTTTAACATGATTGTAGCAGTGCAATAAAAATAAGCAAATAATGATAACAGTCTTTCTTCTACTAACAATTAACATCTGCAACATTATAAGACCTAACTGAGATTTTTAACAAGTCTTATGAATTGACAGGTAACCATTATTAAGAGAAACCATATAAGCTGCAGTTTTAATTATTGCGTTTTCTGCTGAAATCCAGAGTTTCTGATTAGCAGGAGAAAACAAACGTGTATCTACTTAGGAGAAGTCATTAATTTTAATGGGACTTATTTTCCAGTAGCCAAAGCCCAGATAGATTATGCAAAAGGGTGTTTTAAGTCAGAAGAAAGTAACTATGCCCTGGATTGTATGAACTAAGTCATCATGCCCAGAGTAGCAGGAAAAAAATAAAGGGTACTGGGACAAATTGGTTTTTGTTTGCTTGCTTTCAAAGAATAAGCTCATGAAACTTACTGGATCAATTGTAGGATGTTTAAAAACAAAAATGTGTAAAAAAATTGCACTGCTGAAAATGGTGATTTGCAATTAAATGTTGACATCATAATCTTGTGGACCTCAAAATGCCACATCACGTATAAGTTCATAGCTACTTGCCCATCTGTATTTTATATGATAATTCTGTTTATCAAAATAATTGTGAGAGATTATGGGAAGGAGAAAGGAAAGATAGTTCCATTTATGTGAGGAGAAGCACAGCACAGACTTGGTGAGTAATAGAAAAGAAGCATTTCTGAAATCCATGTCATTTCTTTGGTTTGCCAGGTATGTGAATTTTGAACTTAATCAACTAGCATGACCTGATTGGATCCTCAGAAAGTATGCTGTTTATGTAAATATAGCAAGTGTAACTTCAGATGTTTTAGATACTGTACAGTATATTCCAGAGGGAGAGACCAGCAAGACAAAGAACATTTTTTCCAACTTAATTTCCATACGTATTTCCTCTGTATAATTAAGTCTAATTCCACCCATTTCCGTTGTTGTCAAATCCATCACGCATGTGAGGCCTGCTGCTAGTTCCTCTCTGGTTTTGCTTTGGCATGCCCAACATAGAATACATAGACTTGGTAACAGACCAACAAGTCACAAAATACTGCAAATAGACATCAGCTTTGTGAAGACTATAGCTGTCTGAGAATAGTACCTGACAATTTGAAAGCTAAGCAAATCCCCATGTTAATACGGTCATGCTGAGAATCTGAGAGAAATTATTTGGCCCTTATAATAAGCACAGCCTTTCAATAAAGGAACCTGTAATTTTCAGGCTTCTGCATGGGCAGGTGAAAAGAGGTGACTGCTTTAAGAATTTTATTAACTTTAATGAGTCAACTTCTTAAAATAGCAGCATCTTTTCTCAGGCTTGCATGGCAGTCTGCAAAACGTTGGGCTGTTTAAACCAACAGTAGGCAAGATTTGCTAGCATAACTCTTTCCTAATTATTTTTCAAGCTTGTACAGCTTGGAAGGTTTCCTTGTCCCTCTGTCAAATTCTTGAGCCTTCCAAGAGGAAATTCTGGTTTCTTTCTGGACCATATGCTTTTATTATAAAAGCATATTATAATTAAACATATAAAGGCACAGTTATAAGAAGGGTCATCCAGCCAGTTATTAACATAACAAGACTTTTTCCAGGCTGCAAGTTCCAAGAAATTAGCTATTCCTATTCCAATGTGAACTCTATAGGCTTTACTGCAGTTTGCCAAATGTTCCACTGAGAAACAATGTTGGAAACTGATCAAAGAGAGAAACAACCTGGAATTGAGGAGAAACTTCCTGACAGTGAAGACAATCAGCCAGTGGAACAGCTTACCCCCAGAAATCATGGGCGCTCCATCATTGGAGATTTTTAAGAGGAGACTGGACATTCACCTGTCTGAAACAGTATAGGTTTTCTTGCTTGTGCAGGGGGCTGGACTAGAAGACCTCCAAGGTCCCTTCCAGCTTCTATTCTATTCTATTCTATTCTATTCTATTCTATTCTATTCTATTCTATTCTATTCTACTCTACTCTACTCTACTCTTCTCTATCTACAGAAAATCTCTGGAGAAATAGATCTTCCTACCAAATTGAACTTTTCGAATCATAATAGATCTATTACAATAGTGTTTTCCTTTTCCCTTTTATCTGAACATTGTGAAAATGATGGAATATAAAATAAAGCATTGTGTGATTGTTTTGAAAATGTACTTTGTTGTGATGTTTATTACTTTATCCAGAATTGAAATAAGACAACTGGTGATTTTTTGTTGTACATTCATGCTAGTTAATCTATTTTTTTTTATCATGGACTACTGTAATTGATGAAGGAATACTTCAAGGAACAATTTGATAGTATTTTTACTGGCTGAATTTGTAGCTTACTTGTTTGAAGATATACTCAGTGGGCAGGCACACAGCTGGCAGTCATCAGCTTTCCCTTTAGTGGCATCTCCATAGAAACCAGGAAGACATCTATCACAATATCGACCACCTGTGTGGTGCTTGCAGTTCTAAACAGACAAGGGAAGAAGACACAAAACATCCTTTTTCAGTGCATCATAGAGTACTAAATTTTAAAAGTAACCTAGCATGGTATGAAAATCCCTTAGGTCTCAAATGTATGCTTTTTTTCCATCAAAGACTTGAAACTTTATACTCATTGCTTATCCCATCTTATAGCTTATTCCCAGCCTATTTTGCATTCTTGTAACAACTTTATAAACCATGGTAGTCTGAAAACCAATATATGACTCAAGTTCACTTTGAGTGAGTTAGATGGCTGACTGCAGTTGGATTGAGTTTCTCTAGCCTAATATTATAACCATCATCTTCCATATAGAAATTTGAAGTGGCATCTGTTAGATCCCTTCCTTCTCCCTGCCCCGGTAGTTAACTACACTTTTCATTGCCTTAATGAATTCTAATTCATCAACAACCTGGCTCAGGATATATTTCAATAATTATGCTAATTGATAGCATGCATACAACATTCATTAGGGATCAAGAACCAGGGTACTAAGGTCCATGAATGGCTTTGCATGTGCAAGGCAGAATGTGCCTTTAGTGTAATATAACCAAATAGCTTATAGCTTGTGCTAGCTATGGAAGAAGTGATCATACACATTACAATGACATTGTGAATGTATAGTACAACTACAGTATGCAATAGTCTGTTGGGATCAAAGACCTTGCAAGTTATTCCAATGTGCATATGAGAGGTAGGCTTTTTCATATAGACCTAGTCTTGATCTGAGATCTTATTATGAATCAAACTGTCAAAGAAACATATTTCAGATTCTTTTTAACTATATTTCAAAGCTAAGGAAGATTCAAAAGAGGTATCAGTAAATTAGCAGCTTAAATTATCTGTTGTATTACTGAAAAACATGATGAATAGTAATGAGAAGGCCAAAAGGCGCAATACGACTTAGTTAGGGGGAAAATCACTTTGATGTGGTATGTCTTTTTACCTTTCTCAGTCTTCCTTCTTTCACTTCAAAAGTCTTATGATCCAAATTGAATTGCAGCATTTAATAGCCTGTCTGGGCACCAAGCAATCTTACTTAACTTACAGCCAACAGAAATAGTTTTTCGAGATTTAGATAGTATGTGGTTTTCTCTGATACAGATTGTGTTTGAAGACTACAGAAAAGAGAAGTGTTGTAAAACTGCAGATAAATATGACACTGCCGATAGATATGGCGCTGAAGATGCTGTATGTTCCTAGTTCCAGTATTTTCCTACCTCAAGGCTGAGGAATTTTTGGAGTTGAAGTCCACAAGTCATCAAAGGGCCAAGTTTGAAGACCCATGTTCTACATGGTTGTACCTAGCAGAGCTGTGTAGCATGAAATGAGCAAATAACATGGGAGAGGCAAGGCATGTGAAGAAATTGAATTTGCAACACTAACCCTAACCCCTGTCTACCTAGTCTTCCCACATTGAATTTATTTGTTGATAACATTAATACACAAAACTAATTCTAAAGTTAAACACTGACCAAATAAACACTTCTTTCCTCTTCCCCCCCAAAACCCAAGCCACAGGAAAAAAAAAAGTTTTGGCTTGTACTCCATTTAGGAAAGCAGATTCCAGGTATTTCAGCCTTGCACATTTTACCTTTGTCCAAAGCCACACCTCAATTTATAAAAAAATAATATTTGTTACATTACAGTAATGAGTTGCAAAGGGAAATGTAAGAGAAACAGTTTTCATAAGATATAGTTAGTCCTGTAAATACTTCTATATTAACTATAGAATTAATCTGTGAATTATTTCAGGTTCCATTCATGAAAGTACAATTTCAAATGTCCAGCAGTTTAAACTATTTTGTTCAGAACTGCAGAATACACAGGCACTTCGTTCAGAAGGAAAACAGGAAGGACAGCGGTATTTCAAATGCCAGCTTGTGTTGTAAATCCACTGCATTTTTATTTAGCCTTTTCCTTGAAACATTTCCTTGAGAAGAACAATGTTGGTTCAAATACGAGAGGGAATCTGGAATATGATATCCCACTCAACTGGCAAAGGCTCAAATTGAATTTCTGCAAGACTAATGAAATGAGAAATGTTGTTTCAAGCTTCATGCCATGTCAGACAATATAAAACTAAAATGCCCTTGAGTTAATCAAAACAGTCTATTCAGCGTAATTCACACAGTCAAAATAAGCTAGTGAGCAGGTTGGAAACACTGGCACTCTGAGTATTATTAGTCTGACTCATAGATGCATTTAATTCTGAATTAGTAGGCAGCTGTAAGATTTATGCATTCAATCAGGAAAAAGCACCTTTCCATGCAGCCTAAGCTATGTGTCCTTTTCAATCATTTTCTTTTGTAAGAATTTTTATGATATTTACTGAGAATTACCATTATACCTGCATGATGTATTACAATAGCAGTTACTAATAATTTGCTACACTGTTCTATATGTAAGTAACTCTCACAACAGAGATTAGAACATTGTACATCGGAAGCTTTTCTAAAGCTTCTAAAGTATTCCCTTTATTTTGGATAAAGACTATCCAAAGGCTATCAGGTAAATATCAAAAGTCTTCTTGCTCACCCTTATAGCTATTTTATCATGCTGCCAAGAGATTCTCTGACTTCAGAAGCAGTTCATTATAAAGATCTTTCCTATCAAATCACAGCTATTTTTTTTTCCCTTTAAGTAGTCAGCATCTCTAACAGGAGTGTGGTGGCCTAGCGGTTAAGACCCTGGGCTATTGTCAGAAGGTTGTCAGTTTGATGGGGTGAACTCCTGTTACTTGCCCCTACTTCTTCCCACCGGGCAGTTTGACTACATGCAAATGCAAGTAGATAAATAGATACCACTTCAGTGTGAAAGTGACTGTATTCCATGCGCCTCGGCATATAGTCATACTGATCACATGACCATGGAAGCATCTTCAGACAAAGCTGGCTCCCTTGGCAAGGAAACAGAGATGAGCACTGCCCCCTAGAGTTGGACACGACTGAACAGGGGAAACCTTTACTTTTTTTTTTTTTTAGTCAGCATCTCTAAGGTAGTTAATTCAATTGCAACACCATCCTGAGCTGTCAATCAGCACTTACCACACACTCTCCAGTGAAATCATCACAGGACTCTGCATGACCAAAACAAGTGCATGGCCTACAGATTCCACCAACGATAGTGCCATTAACTCGCCTGTTTCCTGGCCAGCATGACTAGAAAAAAAAATAGAACAAAAACAAAAATACAATGAACGTTAAAGAAAAATAATGCAAAGTGCCACTAACATATGCAAACAGAAGACACTTGATAATTTATCGCTTTAGTATATAAAGACACCAGACATGTGGCATTATATTTCCACTGACCATGGTTTTCTTCCCCTTGTTCTTCTTCCAAATCAGTTAAGTTTTATATCTGAGCGTGTTTTGCAATCTCATGCTGTTTTGTACTCTTAATTTGCTTTCTTTTTAATAACTTATTTTGATTTAACATTCCATCTATTTCCATGTCCAGAAATACTGCTTGCACCCCATTCTGTGGTACCCCAAAATTTGTACCTTTGTGCATTATTGATTTCCCAAACAAAGGTAAGCAGTCTACTTATTGGGCAATGTTGGACTTTAGGGTTTAGTGACCTTCACCTAGAGCAGGGGTCCCCAACCCCCAGTCTGTGGACTGACACCGGTCCGTAGCATGCCAGAAACCAGTCCGCGCAAACAAGCCCCATCCGGCAGTACCCAAAACCACGCCCCCTCTGGTCCACAGAAAAACCTCTTTCCATGGAACCGGTCCCTGGTGCCCAAAAGGTTGAGGGATCTTCACCTAGAGAGCAGATTTCCTGATTTTTCTGGGAACCATGGCTGTATTTTCAGAGGCAAAGTAGTCAGCTATGTAGACCATAGATTAAACTGGATTCCTTTTCTTTGGAACTAAGTATGCTGAAAACATAGTCCAATATATTAGTCTATATACTCTTCTGGCATGGGTGTTGCTCAGTGGATGGTGTTGCAAGGCATTCAATGGTTCCACTGATATATTGGCTTAAATGCCAGGTAGAGAAAGGGAAAATGACTGACACTCCACCTGTTATTCCTCCCAAGCAATTAGCACATACATTGTTCAGATGTTTTGTACAACTGAGAACTGTTTTGATCCGGAATAAAGGCTGGTGTTGCTAAAACCAAACAAAGAAGCTTGTTTCACTGGTATGATTGTCTACATACTGACCTGAACTGAAAAGGTTGGAGTAAGATTAAAAGAAGTCTTAGCTTGATCTTTCTGCTGAAAAGGCAAAATAAAAGCAGAGAAGTAAAGAATGGAAATAAGATAGCTTGACATATTAATATGCAGATTGAACATAGTTAGAAGGCAAATTATTGAAAAAAGGGGTAAAAGGCAAGAGAAAAGATATTCCATAGCTAAAACATCAGTGCAATTATTTTGGATTAAAGGTTAAAAAAAAAGAAGGCAAATTAGCAGGAAAAAAGAAAGCATAACTCTGATTCCCCTCACTTATAGACCTAGTAGAATGGAAAAATTCCACACAGATATGTGCCTGAAAGAATGTTAATATCATGTATAAAATTGGTAAACATGTTCTATATAGTCAGCCATGCCACTGTAATTAGAATGTTAATATTTATCCCAGAAATTGGGATAGGATTGTGAGAAATGCAGCTTTCTAATTGCATTTCATTCAAGCATAATATGATTTGGTTGTGGTTGATTAGATTGTATGAGCAAAACCATATCATTTATAAACTGTGGTTTAGGACTCAATGTACTTTGTAAACTCAGTCAATTTTGTTGACAATTCAGTAAAACTTGGTTAAACTGTTTTATTGTGCGTAGGGTGCCTGTTACACAAAATATCAGCCCCTTATACAGGCATTCAATGTCTTTACAAGAGGGATAAAAGTTAGGAGAGCAGTGAACTTTCATAAATGTCAAACTACAAGAATCATCCTACAGGTAGTCCTTGACTTACAACAGTTTGTTTAGCGACCATTTGAAGTTGCAACGGCACTGAAATAGTGACTTGTGACCATTTTTCATACTTATGACCGTTGCAGCATCCCCACGGTCATGTGATCAAAATTCAGATGCTTGGCAACTGACTCATATTTACGATGGTTGCCGTGTCCCAGGGTTATGTGATCCACTTTTGCAATTTTCTGACAAGCAAAGTCAGTGGGGAAGACAGAGTCACTTTTAACAACCATACCGCTAACTTAACAACTGCAGTGATTCACTTAACAACTGCGACGAGAAAGGTTGTAAAATGGGGCAAAACAAATGTCTCACTAGCAACAGAAAGTTTGGTCTCAATTGGGGTTATAAGTCAAGAGCTACCTGTATAGGGCGAAGAGGTAAGAGTTCTGAAGTTGTGTTCATTGGCGTATAAGTAGAAACTGATTTAGAACTTCCTACTTGACACAAGAATGTCTAGAGCAGGGGTAGGCAACCTTGGCTCTTTTATGACTCGTGGACTTCAACTCCCAGAATTCCTGAGCCAGCCATTCTCTTTAAATGAGGCTTTTTATTACACTGAGTTACGGTCTAGCTGGCTCAGGAATTCTGGGAGTTGAAGTCCACAAGTCATAAAAGAGCCAAGGTTGCCTACCCCTGCTCTAGAGCTAAACAGCCAGGATAGAACCAAATATATATGTGCATATGTTCCTTCCACACTCTTAGCCCTCATATGAGGAGGTCAGATGATTGCACAGCACTCCAATGCACTGTTTCTCAACCTTAGCAACATTAAGATGTGTGGACTTCAATTCCCAAAATTTGCCAGCAAGCAGCTTGTTGGCTGGGGAATTCTGGGATTTGAAGTCCACACATCGTAAACATGCTGACTTAAGAAACACTGCTCTAGCGTATGCGTGAAACTGCATCTAAAAGGAAGGGGTTTCCCCCCCTAACAATTGTGATTCAATATCCTATATTATATCTACTGCTTGGGCATTTCTCAGGCAAGGTGACATACTTCAAGTATGAGTTATCAGACAAGCCCCTGACTTTTGCTTGCACTTCACAATAAGTTTCCAGACAGCAATTCTTACTATCATATTTTGACTTTTTTTATGGGTTTGAACATGCAGACACAACTGCTTGAGGTTAGTATCTTGCTGTTTTTGCATCTTTCTCTGTGTAGGTAGGAACAGAATTCAGGAAACTAAACATTTACAGATTCTCTAAGGCAGGGGTGTCAAACTGCCGGCTTGCGGGCCGGATGCGTCATCGGGAAATCACGCCCACCCCATTGCCGGCAATGGCGAAAAAGCGCTGATACATTGTGCAATGTCACGTGACGTCATAAGTTTGACATGTCTGCCCTAAGGGTTGAAATTGTTCACACAGTGTTGCAGAATGATGTCAGAATTTTTCTTATAATCTTTTAATTTCTCTTTTAAATTCCTCACCTCATCAAGTGAAGATTTGCAGTGAATAGTTTAACAGAAAATATAACTTACACATGAGAAAAATATAATAATAATGCCATCCAGAAAATATATATATAAAAAATCATGGGCCTTTCTGTTTTATAACTGAAGTTTGCAAGAACACTTGAAATTGTTTCAGTAGAGATTATATAAATATAGGGGTGAAGGTTCATTCTCCGAGCTTGTGGGTTGGTTTCTGAACATTTCATTACCAGGCTAGATATCATCTTCAGCAGAGTTTAGGGATTGTCAGTGTTCTTCTGTTTATAAGGGCTTCAGGTATGGGTGTGTCAAGTGAGGGTCTGTGATGGGTCTTGTGATAGGTCATGTATGAGTCATCAGTGAGTCTTGTGATGGGTCTTGTGATGGAGAGGTTACATCAGGTGAGGTTCATTGGGAGGTGAACTGCTGGTGGGCTTGGGTGGTTTGGCTGGTTGCGAGTCAATGCTGTTAATGGTTGGCTGTGTGGTTGACTTGGATTCTGAGGGGTTCGTAGGCTGGTTGTTGGTCAATATGTTCATTGATGGAATTGTTTATGGAGTGCCAGGCTTTGATGAACTCACAAGCATAGTGGGTGGTAGCGTGGCCAACGATTTCAGTGTTGCTCCAATCGAACTGGTGCTGTTTGGTGTCGGCGTGGGTAGAGATTAAAGATTTGGGATTATGCTGTTTGCCAGCTGGTGTTTGTGGATCCTGGTTTTTAATGGATGTGATGTTTGTCACACATAGAATTGGTTGATTTTGTAAATTACATTGTTTCTTTCATCCTTCTGTATCTTGTCTTTGGTTCTGGATAATTTCTGGCAGAGTGTGGCTGTGAGTTTGTGGGCTATTGCTATTCCTAGGGTTTGGAGAATTCTGGCTGTCATTTCCAACACCCCTTTTTTGTCTGGTAGGGTTAGTTTTTGTGTGGTGATTGGCTGTGTGGTGTGTTGTGGTTTGGATGCTGTGTGTTGAAATATGAAGTTTTTTGATAGCCATTATGGAGAAAGACGTTGAAAAGCTGTTTCTCTTCTGCTTTTCTTAGTGTTGTGGTGCTGCAGTGTGTCCTGGCCCTTCTGAAGAGAGTCTGGACATAGCTTTTTTTGTGTGCAGTGGGGTGGTTGCTTGTGAAGATGGGGATCTGGTCTGTGTGCGTGGGTTTGAGGAACGTTGAAGAATGGGAATCTGTTGTCTGTTTCCTCTTTGTGTGTGAATTTGATCCCAGGGAATATGTTACTGAGGAGGTGGTGTGTTTCTTCAATTTGGGAGCATTTGATGATACGAAGGTGCAGCATCACAGTCAGATGATCAAAATTTGGGTACTCGGCAACTGGTTGTAACATTTTGGGGTTACATGGTTGCCATTGGCAACCTTCCCAAACAGCTTCCAACAATTAAAGCCAATAGGTGAAGTCGGATTCACTTAACGACCAGATGATTCGTTTACAAACTACAGCGATTCTCTTAGCAAAAAAGCTATAAAATCCAGTATGACTCATTTCACAACCACCTTGCTTAGCAACAAAAATTCTGCTCCCAATTACGGTAATAAGTCGAGGACTACCTGCATCTATTCAGAGGCCCAGTCCCAGAGAAGAAATGGTGGCTGCCCCTCCCACATCTGTTTATTGCCCTGTTTTTCCTCTGTATCCCTTGGGAAATATTTAGTTCCAAGATACTATAGATATATTTAAAATGGTATCCTTGGTTAATAGGGTTCTTTAATCGGGAGCAAAAGGAATCATGAAGAGGAACTGTTCTCAGGGTAAGTATTTTGGTTATTTTGTCCCTTAAATCATAATTCAAAATTTGCTTTGCAAACAGCCAGTAGTTGTTTTGGATTTTTTAAAACTGAGGATACAAGACAAACATTATTTTATGTTGCAATATTTCATGTTTTCATATTCTGATGTCTGCTTTTTTTTATGTTGTAACTCAGTTTCGTATGGAAGCCCAATGCAAAAAAAAGTAAGTAAGTAAGTAAGTAAGTAAGTAAGTAAGTAAATAAATAAATAAATAAATAATAACCATCACCTAAATTAGCTGCATTTGCTCAGCTGATATTTGTAATCAAACCAGTTTTTTGAACCTTTACAAAAATCTTCAAAATCTATCATCAGCCTTTTATAGGTTGCCTTTGTATTTATAATAAGAGAAAGAAGTGAATATATGAGCTATCAGAATCAAGGCTCCATGACCTAAATAACATATATAAAATCATGGTGCTTTAAAAGAAGGGAGCTGACAAGTAAATGCCTAGAGTGCTTATATAAATGACACGTTGTTTATAGTATTGTGAAACAGAACATCTTTGTGCTTTAAAATGCTTCCTTAGAGGCTTAGTTTTCAAAAAATTTTGCATTTAAAAGCACCACCAGCAAAGCCTTGACATGTTAGTTAAGCATACATGCACTCACTCCAAATATAGGCTAGATAATATTTGGTTGAAAATATTCAGATTTTACATATATAACCTTCAACAAGACTGCATCTTCTAAACTGTTGAATCAATCACCCCAGGGGGAAAATGTGTGTGTGTATTTGTGTATGTATGCATGTGTAGAGAGGGGAGAAGACAATCACACCATCTGTATGAAAAGCGCTGTATATCATCTCAAGCACGAATGTGTTACTTTGCTTTGAAATACTAAAACATATCACATATTTTGATTGACTATCTAGAGTTTTTAAATATAATGACAAAGTGATTAAGCCCAAAGGACTGTTTAATGACTGCATGTTATGAACATTACGTATATAAAATTATACGAAATACAATTCTATGCACATCAGTTCAGAAGTCACCCGTAGGTGTTTCCAGACAAATGGGCATAAAGAGTGCTACTCTGTGAATGAAAATATGAACTCAGATATATTTGTGTTAAAATATAATATAATCATATGTAAAGTTATTTACAAATATAAGGGACTAAAGAAAGATTTCAGTTTTTTTTAACTGAGCTAAAAATACCCAATTGTATCCAGTATATGTATTTACAATTATGTAATTCTGAGTTTTAGAAATACAGTGTTAAATGAAATAGTCCAAAGATTGAATATGATTTGTGATATGCAACCTATAATTAAGCACATCCAACTAGATTTGAATGCTGTGGTAAATCAAAGTTAATTAAAACAGAAAGAAACACTTTTTAAAACTCTTCATTACAGTTACTGTATATGGAGGAAAGAAAAGGTGGAATATGATGATTCATAGAAAACAATGCCGTTCAAGAGTATATGATACCTCTAAACAGTGCTTTTTTTCTAAAAAAAAAAAAAAGATGCCAGAACTCACACATGACATACAACCTGCCTTGCCTACCCTACAAGGTTCCATCCCAAAAAGGTGCCGGAACTCTGTTCTGGGCGTTCTATGAGAAAAAAAAAGCCCTGCCTCTAAACATCATGAACTGATGGCCATGCCAAAATGATTTGCATTTTTGGAATGATTAGGAAGGAGGGGGCGGCATTAGTGCCCCTAAACTTTGGTACCCTAGGGTGGTGCCTGCTTGGCATTCGCCTAAAGTCAGGAAGGTTTAGCTTGTTTCTATTGCCATCACCCATAGCTTATTCTGATATTCTTGTCCTACCACATAGATATGCACATACTTTGTGCATATTTGTGGTCTACTTGAAAGAGATTACTTTTTCCAATCAATCCTATATTTACTGTTTGAGAAATCATTGAACTGCTTTATATTAAGATACTTACTTCACAGGAGGAACCAGAATATCCTGTAGGACATTGGCAAATTTCAACAGCACATGCATCTTTTTGTCCAGTCAGTAAGTCGTTAGCAGATTCCAGGCTGACACCACTCAACCTAATATACAGTATAAGGATAAAGTAGAGGAAATGCTAGTGATTTAAAAGGTAAAATTGTATTTATAATATTTGCTATGCTAGACTGGGTGCAAGTGGGGAGGACTGATCATGTATTTTAGTTAAAAGTAAAATGTGTTTTCCAAAAATTGACTGTCTCCTTTAACTTGGTAGTAGTCATGTTTAGACTACAAATAATCCTTGACTTACCACAGTTAGCATCGTGACTTATGACCATTTTTCATACTTATGACCATTGCAGCCTCTCCATAGACACGTGATTTACATTAGGATGTGTGACAACTGACTCACATTTATGACGGTTGCAGTTCCTGGAGTCATGTGATCCCCTTTTGTAACCTTCTGACAGGCAAAGTCAATGGGGAAACCAGATATACTTAACAACCGTGTTACTAATTTAGCAAATGCAGTGATTCACTTAACAGATGTGGCAAGAAAAGTCATATAATGGAGAAAAACCAACTTAAAAAATTTCTTGCTTAACAACATAAATTTTGGTTGTACGTTGAGGACTATCTGTATAGCATAGCAAATCCACATTAGAACATTGTCGCACAAATGTTAGTAGCCATAGGAAAACTGCTTAGTTTGTAAATTGCACGTTTTACTTATGCTGCAGGCAGACCAAGAATTAGGCTGACTGAGAAACTGTCAAACACATCTTCTTTTCCTACTGAAAAGTAATGGAATCTTAAATTAGATTTATAGATTTGACATTACTTCAAAATATGTTTTACTTTGGAAAAATGATGTTATAAAAAAAATACTTATTCTAAAGTGAATTGCTTTTCTTTACAAGATTCTATACACTAATCAATATAAGGACAGAGATAAAAAAAACATTTCTCTCTATTATACAAGAGATTTTTCATAGTCTTGTCCCAATACAGTAATAAAGATTTGATAAGCACTGTATGCTGTAGCATGAACACATGAAGAAGCCAGTCTAGACTAGAGGAAATCTAACCAGGTGGTTGCTGAAAGTCAGCAATGACTTCATGGTGCACAATCAATCAATCACTAGGTTAACTTAAGGGGCTAGGAGTAGGACGGGGATTAAAACATGTGGATTTTTAACTGTGGATTTTTAATGCTGTTATGTCCCCAGAGTCACTGTGTGTAAGTTGGGCAGCTATATAAATTTGTTCAATAAATAAACTTGTGCAACTCCAGAACCCACAAAAAAGTTGTCCACCATAGGAGATATGGATAGATAGACAGACAGACAGACAGACAGACAGACAGACACATGGATGATAGATAGATCTTGTTTTGAAATATTCATCCATCCATCCATCATCCATGTACATTAGGAATATTATTCACAATCCAATGAAAATCTGAGCATACTTCATCACATTCAAGTCAGTAAACTTTAATCAGCAGAAGTAAGTGTTAAGGAAGCAATCCTAGATACGTTTATTTGGATGTAAATTGTGCTCAGGTAGGATTTGTGTTTAGGAGTTTTAATACGAAAGAACTAAATAAAGTTTTGTAGGGCTATTTACACTGAACTAATTTAGGTGGTCCCAATAAGAAATATTGGGACCAGATTTGTATTTTAATTCAGAGAAATCTTAAAATAAATGTACAACCGAAACCAGATGTTTTTCTTCTAGGTTTGATGGACAAACAGATTGAAAAAAAAATACTTTACTTTTATACATGATAACAGAAGCAACACTTTTATATCACAGAGATGGAAGAATTCATAAAATCCCACAATGGAAGAACAGATGGTGTAGTTAATGGAATGGGCAGAAATGAAGAAATTGACTGCTTTGATTAAAGAAAGGAGTTTATTTGGCTTTCGTTCTACTTGGAAAACTTTTGCACGTTTTGCTTGAAACTGAAAGAAATGGAAATTTTAACTTTGGAATTTGACGATTAGACTTTTTTATGATTACAATAGTACTGTGTGTTACAGTTAATCTTAGAGCAAAAGTTTATAGCATTTTACACTATCTGTACCAAAGAAAACCAGAAGTTATTCTTTTATTCTTTTCTTTAAAAAAGTCTCCTTTTTTCCCCACTTCCAATTTTGCTTGATCCTTGACCCCCCCCCTTTTTTTCTTTTATACTTTTCCCCTTTTTCAGATTAACAAAATAACAGAGTTGGAAGGGACCTTGAAGGTCTTCTAGTCCACCCCCCTGCTCAGGTAGGAAACTATACCATTTCAGACAAATGGTTGTCCAATCTCTTCTTAAAAACCTCCAGTTTAGTTTCTTGCATTTTACCTTGTTCTGAAACTTAATGCTTTGAAAAAAAAACCCACCCTGAACTCAAACTTATTTTTATAGATAAGCGCTGCCTTGACTACCTTATCAAAATCAAAATTAGCTAATATATCAAATATTTATTGATAAAGGATTTAAAGAAAAATAATAAACTAATTTATCTAAATTGGCACAACTTCATAAAAAACTAGTAGATTTACTAGTAATTACTGTAATATATTTTTAAATTCTAATGTTCCTATCCAAGCCTGAATATAAAATTTCTTTGCATCTTAACCAGTGTCTCTGGGAGCATTGCTAAGTAGTTAATTTTTGTGATTCTTTACATAGTCCCATGCTCCCAGTGGAAAATGTTTTAATCTGACCCTGATCTTCTAACTACCATTAGCAAGAGACTCTCCTCAGGGTGAAGTATCATTCTACACACTAAGGAAGCTGAGAGGAGGAAAATTAGCAACATTTTTATTTTTAAAAGTGTAACCTGGTGAAACATTCTGATGCATGGAGGATCCCTGTATTGTGTGAGTTTATTTATTTATTAAATAGATTTATATGGCCACCCAACTCACACATGGTAGGATACAGCATTAAAGTATGTGTGTGTATATGTGTGTGTGTATAAAATGATGATAACCTGGTGCATTGTAGATCAAAGGGTGTCATTTTAGTCTCAAAAATACCTTGGTTATTTTGTTACGAGGATTTTGTTTTTAGAAAATACAAAGGATAATGGCTGTGGTCCAATGCTTTGCTTTGAAGTATGCCTCACAGCCCAGAAGGATAATGGTAAGTAGGGACAAACGCAAATATTTTATGGGAAGTTTTATACTCCATGACAACTATTTGATGACTGGCTAGCTCTTCCACTGAGTAACTTACAAAATATCTACAAACTGGTTTCAAAACTTCAGGTTCCCAAAGCTTGTGGGGTGGGAGGTTAGTTGTCTATATGTCCTACAGGCCACTGAGAAATAAACTCATCTGAGAAGTCATTACGTCACACAGTATCTCTGGCTCCCTATTTCTTGGGCAGTATTTAGATATAATAATAATAATAATAATAATAATAATAATAATAATAATAATAATAATAATAATAATAATAATAATAATAATAATAATAATAATAATAATAATAATAATAATAATAAAAAAAAAAAAGTTGGAAAGGACCTTGGAGGTCATCAAGTCCAACCCCCTGCTCAGGCAGGTAACCCTACACTATTTCGGACAAATGGCTGTCCAGTCTCTTCTTAAAAACTTCCAGTGTTGGCGCATTCACCGCTTCTGGAGGCAGGTTGTTTCACTGGTTAATTGTTCTAACTGTCAGGAAATTTCTCCTTAGTTCTAGGTTGCTTCTCTCCTTGATTAGTTTCCATCCGTTGCTTCTTGTCCTGCCTTCAGGTGCCTTGGAAAATAGCTTGACTCCCTCTTCTTTGTGGCAGCCCCTGAGATATTGGAACACTGCTATCATGTCCCCCCTTGTCCTTCTCTTCATTAAACTAGACATACCCAATTCCAGCAACCGTTCCTCAAATGTTTTAGCCTCCAGTCCTCTAATATTCAAGGAAGCAACATTTTTGACAAAAGGTCTGTTAGATGTCTAGTTTTACATACTTTAGTATATATGGAATTTTGTAAAGCTAGAGTCAATGAAGATTTGCCTGAATTTTTTTTTGAGAAATGCAGTCTAGAAGCCGTACATACATTTTTAAAATCATTTATATCTTGACTTCACTTTTCATGCTACCCAAAGCATTTTTCCAATAACAGAGATAGTCTAACGTGTACTACCCATCCCAGAAATGCATTATTCATATTTAAGATGTCCTTTTACTATATTCCCATTGTTAAGTTTTCATTTAAAATGAGGCAGAAGAAATATTTTTTAAACATACACTAAGATTTGTTAAGGCCAAGAATAAATCTAAAGAACTTAATATCTACACATAACAAAAATTTACTGGTATTTTTACTAAACTATTTACCTACGGAAGCACAGATTGTCTTTTCTTAGTGCCATATAATATAATTTGGAGCAATGAGAAACAGTTACACACAGAACATTTCACTCAGAATTATTCCACATTTGTATTCACTGAACAGTCCCAATTTTCATTAGGTTCTGCTATTTGGTAAATGGTATTTTAATGTGTTTAACAGTTTTTATTCATTGAAAAAAGCTGCAGTGCAATTTTTCCCCACTTCAGTGTAGTAATTTCTATTCCTCTGTGTCGTTCAGCAAACATTAAAGTACATAATGTTGGCAGTAATGGGATACCGGATCTTGGAGATACTTGAGAAATTCAAGTATCTAGACCAAATATTTAATATGATTGCTAGCGTGGCAGACACTGTTGACTTCTAAATGCAAACGAGATTAAACAAGATGCAGCTTTTGAAGCAATAGTAGTGCAGTTTACGGTCTGCTATTACATTAATTGTTGTATCCTGAGATTAAAAAGGAAGGAAGGAAATCACCAGCACCATATGATACTATTGGAAAGCTTCTAGGTCACACATTGTCTCCATTTCACGCAACATTATTCCCTAGTTGAATTCACTGAGTGGTTTCAATTCCCCTTAAGTACTGAAATCTAAACATGGGCTACAAAGCTACTACTGACCTTTTAAACTTTGAAAATTGACTTTTTTCAGCCTATCCTAAGAAAGTAGGAACTTGCTCATTGCCTAATTGCCTCTGAGAGGCCCAGGCCAGAGAAAGTATGACTTGGTCATGACAGTAAAGCATTTTCTCTTTTAAAATGTGTTGCCTTTTTGAACAATTCCCACAATTACGAATATGCATTTCAGTGCATTTTAATATGCTTTGATGATTTATCAGCATGTTTTTAACAAAGACCAATGATACCCATTTTAATGATGATTACACTTCGGGCTCCAAAAGATAGAGTGGTGATCATCTGATGCACGTTGATAAAGCAGCAAAGACAGACAGGTAGTCCTGGACTTATAACTATGTATTTAGTGACCGTTCAAAATTACAACAGCTCTTAAAAAAAGTAACTTATGACCGGTCCTCACATTTTATGACCGTCATAGTATCCCCGTGGTCATCTGAACAAAATCTGGACACTTGGCAACTGTGAGACACTTATGATCATTGCAGTGTCCTGAGATCATGTGATTGCCATTTGTGTACTTCCCAGCCAGTTTCCAACAAGCAAAGTCAATGGGAGAAGTCAAATTCACTTAATGATCATGTGATTCACTTAATAACTGTAGTGATTTGCTTAACAACCATGACATAAAAGATTGTAAATTGGGCATGGCTCACTTAACAATTGCCTTGCTTAGCGGTGGAAATTTTGCCCCCAGTTACAACTGTAAGTTGAGAACTCTCTGTAAGAAGGAACTATGGCTGATCTCCCAGACTGAGATGGGAGCCTTCTCCATGTTTTATATTCATCATCTTTGTTTCTATTATGCCCTAGGCTAAAGTTTCAGAATAAGAAAAACATGAACATATAATTGGATGTATATCAAGGTAATGTCTGCTGTTCTCACCGCCAACTCTCTCTATTGAATATGCTGTTTGTGCAGGAATCTACCCATGCACAGGTCTCACAATGTGTATTGTAGGGAAAAAAATGATGGGGTTGATGGCAAAGGTCTAGTAAAAAAGATTTTCAAACTTCTGGGACAACAAAATTTAATAATAATAAAAAAATACCTGGAACCATTGCTGCCTGCTTCACATGCACATAATATGATGGTTCTTCATGAGCACAAATACTTCCTGGGGAAAGGAAGGTTTCTGAAAGTCAGCAGACAGGCTTCCTATAGAAAAAAAGGCTGGAAAGCCCTTAGTTGAATTAAAATGGTATTGTGGGGGTGGGTGGGTTTCCCTCTTAGTTTTTCATGGAATTCTGTCAAATTCTGGGACCCTGGATTTGGAGAAAAAACACTGAAAACTCCCGATCTAGTGCATGGCTCCTAGCTGTGTAAGAATATTAACAAAAAAATGGGACCGCAGAATGGAAGTAGCCCCCACTCCAATCTTATTAATTTTTTTCCATTTTGAACATCAGTATAGGACAACAAAATAGAATGAACACATGTACTTTATTTACAATATAGGTGATTGCTCTGGATACTTGTAGAATAGCAATCTTTATTTGTGTGGATGACTTTCTACCTACAAGTGAAGAAAATATGACCTCAGAATGGAAAGAAAAAGAAAGAATTGACAGTAATCAAATGAAATTGCTTTAAGGAGAGTTGTGTTGTTACAGAAAAGTAACATTCTAGTCGATGTATCCGGGCTCACTAAGCCTTAGCTACAGATACAGAAACCTCAAATAGGTCTACTCTTAAAGGGTAAAGTTGGTCTCATCAAACAAAACCCATTACTGACACTACTACCGTGTTTCCCTGAAAATAAGACCGGGTCTTATTTATTTATTTATTTATTTATTTATTTATTGCCTTCAAAAGAGGCACCAGGTCTTATTTTCGTGGATGTCTTTTATACTCACCTCCAGCACCAACAGCCCCACCCAGCCGGACTACTTCTTTTGTGGCCGAAGGAGCAGCGTCATTCTGCCACTGCATTCCGGCCTGCATTTCACAGTCAGGCCTTTCTGGAAGGCCTCTGCAGCTCAGTTCTCGGCTGCAGTGGCCTTCCAGAAAGGCTTGTGACTGAGAAATGCAGGGCTGGCTACAGAAGACACCACAGAAAAAGTGGACTGGTGAGGAATGGCCTGGATGCAAGGTTAAGTGAGTGCAGGGCGTGTGGGGCAGCTCCCATCCTAGCTTGATTTTTAGGTGTGTGCCTCGTCCCAAAACTAGGGCTTATTTTGGGGGTAGGGCTTATATTAGGCCCACCCCCAAAATCAAGCTAGAGTTTATTTTCAGGGTAGGTCTTACTTTCGGGGAAGCACGGTATCTACAGAATAAAAAAGATAACACAGGCATAAAATTGGATTACTTTTAGAGGAAGCTTTTGAAAAATAAGAAAGAGGTAAAACAATGTATGTATTGAGGAAGCCAATGCCATGCAGAAGAGAAGAAAACTAAGGAATAGAAGGAGGGGTGACTGAGGGATCAAAAACCTTGACACGAGTGAAGGTAGAAGACATGTAGTAGAGAAGGCTCAAGAGGAATACACAAAGAAATAAGAGAAGCAATGAGAGGATAAGGCAAAGCTGTGAAGAAACTTAGGAGCTGAGTAGTTTGTATTCATACTGAAGTGATAGGTTAATAGAACAACCTATTACAGTTTTAAATTTCTTTCTTTAAATTTCTTACTATCCAGTTTTAGTTTTGCACATTTTTTTAAAAAACAAGTCTATTAATACAAAAATGCAAATTGCAAGTGAAAGTGCATGCAAAATTCATTAAGTGAAAAAAATAGATAACTAAATATATACAGCAAGAAAAATCCACACAAAATGTATTCATTTTTAGACTTATTATACTATTGTTTTATCTCAACTGCCAGGTATGTATTTATTTTCTGCTCTTGTTACTTTCAATTGTTTTAATAGCTCAAAATCATTCAATGAGATGGCAGCTGTATAATTGAATAAAATTACAAATGCTTTCAGAAAAGCATTTTTTTTAATAAAAAATGGATGATGCTTAAACTCATATAAACTTACATTGTGTTCATTTATATTGCAATGACATCAGTGGCCCTTAATTTTTAATAAAATTGTCTACAATTATACAAAGAAATTAGTATTTCTATGCCATTTTTTTTCTTAACATGACAGTTAATAATAATATATGTTGGCTCTAAACCCAGCATGCTTAACTGAGTCAATGAGAAGATTAGTGTATTGTTGAAGCACCAAAAAGAGTTCAGTTAATTCAATCAACAAATCTGTAGGGTGCTAAAGTTAACCCCAAGCAGGCCCAATCATGTATAGATAGTCCTCGATCTACGGCCACAATTGAGCCCAAAACTTATGTTGCTAAGTGAGACATTTGTTAAGTGAGTTTTGCCCCATTTTACGACCTTTCTTGCCACAGTTGTTAAGTGAATCATTGCAGTTATTAAGTTAATAACACAGTTCTTAAGTGAAGCTGGCTTCCCCACTGTGCTGGTCAGAACGTCGCAAAATGTGATCACATGCAACTATTATAAACATGAACCAATTGACAAGCATCTGAATTTAGATCACGTGATGTGGGGATGTTGTAGCGATTGTGTGAAAAACAGTCATAAGTCACTTTTTTTCAGTGCTGTTGTAACTTTGAACGATCACTAAGCGAACTGTTGTAAGTTGAGGATAGCCTGTATAGGGTTAAACTAATTCCACAGATCAATCACCTTGTGGAGAAACCTAAATCCAGTCAATTGATCTGTTTTGCCTGCCTTGACCCCACCCCCTCAAATCCCCAGCAGTTGGGAAAGTATGGTTGCCCATGAATCCTGAAGGCATCGTCCACACCTCTGACCACAATTGCTTAGCAACACTTTCTTGCTCCTACACAGCCAATGGGGAAGAAGCTAGTAACATTATGAAGCCTTACCAGCACTTACATAGTTTAAGGATTCAGAGATGCCACCTCTGAGTGGCATTTCAAATGGTAATTCGATTATACAATCTCACTTGGTTAGTGGATGATTGGATTAAGCATTTTATGAGAACAGAGTTATTGTGTATTATTTACTCTATTTACCTCCTTTAATTACAAAGCTGAATAATCCATAGATTCATATGTTGCATGATAAACAGCATATTTATTTCTTCTGGTGGTCTGTTGAGTCATTATTAGTCTAGTTTATCTCTTATCTCTAGATTAGCGATGTTAGTTGGAGATGATTTTTAAACATTTATGAAATATTATTTGTCCACAGGCTAGCAAAGTGAGCAATATTGCTCTATGATATAAAATTGTCTGACATAAAGGCAAGTAAGACAGAAAATACAATCTACTTCTGCCAGCCCCGAATGGTAGAATTTCACCAATCTTCAGAGAGAACAAAATGCCTTTTCAACAGTTACCTGTAGATGGCATTCATCCCATTGCTGTATGTGGCTCTTATAAGGAGTCTTTTTATATTCGCCAAAACAGTCATAAATTCCCTTTTGCTGACTGGGACGCCGTGCAGCATGAATAAGTTGTGCTTCAGTATGACTTCTTCTGTGTGCTCTTCAAATGGGTTTAAGTGAATCCCTTCCTGTGACGTGCTTATTTTCAACCCACTTCCCTAATTGTAAGAAATGACACAGATGCAAATATTTAAAAAAGCAAATTTCAACGCTGCATTACTAGAGAGCAGAACACCTTGATATAAATGTGTACTACATAGTGTGTTTCATTTAAATGATTATTCTCTAGAAACAATACCACTGTCTCTAGGAAAACATGGTCAACAATGGAAAAAGGCAAATCAGATCACCTATAGGAAATCGGGTGACATATTTATATTTTTCATGAACGTACGGTAGATAGAATTCTGTCCGGCATTCATTATCAGTGGTTTAGAGGTATCATAAAATTAAATAAAGACATATAAGTAATACATGCTACCTCCAGAGTATGCAATTCAGATAACTTTTATATTATGCTTTAATGGTGATTCTATGCAGAGCTTGGAAGGAATACTTTGATTCAATAAAGGTTTGTGTGATGAACCTCCTTAAAACGGTTTTGTAAAGCAAAGCATACATATGTGTGTGCACGTGTGCAAACACATACACTTCAACTAAATAAAGTAGCCACACTGCTCTATTTTGAATGGTCTTCTAGTGTAGCCTATAGACATGAGCTGAAACCTCGTCTGGGTATTGGAAGAGCCTTTGAGCATCTTGCTGAGACAAAGCTAAGTTGCATCAGAGGAATAATGTCATTTAAAAAGAATGGGCTTCATTTGCAATAAGCGCCTCTGTTAAGAGCCATTTCTGTATGTTATTACACATACAGTTTGTGTGCATCTGTCTAAAATAAATAGAATTTAACACGATTACCTAAAATAGTAGCCCAGGTGTCGCTGTGATTATCATGTTCTGGAATATTACTTAGCATTATGCAATCCCTTTCCTTACCATCCAAAGATAACACCTAGCCTACATAGACATGGCTATATTTGCATGCATCTGTCCTAATACTCTACTTTTAAATCAAACTCTGGATGGCTCAGATTCTAACATGTACATTTTATAACACTAAGAAATATTCTAGAACATGTAAATCATTGTTCAGATAGACACAGCCAGACCTGGGCTAGTCTTTGAGGTAATCATCTTACATTTTATTTATTTTAGACAGATGCACGCAAACTGTGTATATAATAACATAAAAATGATGACATGGTGTAACGTGCTATATGTTGTTGTTCATCTGAGGTTGTATTTACCTTCTTTTAAGAAGTGCTAAGGACCAGATGATTTTTTTCACCTAATTCTGATACTTAAAACTATAGAACTCAAAGAGAGTGTATCTATTTTTTCACATGACTGTGTGTATATGTATTTATTTATGTGTGTACATGTACAGTATGTGTGTGTGTGTTATTGTATATAACAATATATATAAACAATAAAACAAGCACACCCCTCCCATGCCAATCTCATCCAGCTCTTGAAGGAAAAGTCAGGTCTTAAGTACTTTTCAGAAGTTAAAAAGGGTAGGGTCTGCTGACTCTCAAGGGGAAGGCTATTTCTGCTGCTCTTTTCTCCATCTTTGAAATAAAAAAAGTCACACGGTAGCTCTTTTTGGGAAGAGAACTCTTGCAATGAGTTTCTTTCTTAGGTCTTATGGATTCTGTTTACAGTGTGCTGTTGGCAGTTTACCCATTTATATCTAGTGAGATAATACGCTACCTCTATGATGACATCAGACTGAAGGACAGCCTCAGCAATATCTTCTTCCCCAGCGAGGTCATATGAAACAGTAAATTTCAGATGTCCTCCAGCAGCTGTTATCTGTGGTAAAGGGGAAAAAAAAAGAATGATACTGGTTATATAACAGAAAACATGCCTTTAACCATTTTGAACTACTCTTTTCCAATTATAGGACCTTCAAGGGCAAAGGCTTCTTGTGTAATGAAAGGACATGTGGATGATAGAGAGCTCCAAGGGAAGTGTCATTGTGAGCTGTCCCTGTCCTTACACAATCTCTCTTTGCCACAACCAGTGCGGCAATGCTCTGTATAAGTAATGTTCCTCTAGACCTTTGTAAAGACTGGAATCCTAAGAAAATGTGGTTTTCCCCTAAAGGTCTGTCACAAAGGAAGTAACATATGTTACTGTATAATTTTCTTTTCATCTTTCTCTCTCTGTCTCTCGCTTCTTACACTCTATTTTTATTTTAAAAAAAACCAACATGTATTTGGCTGATATTAAATTGTCAAAAGCAGGTGGAGGAACTGGGGTTTTGTGCTCATTTATCTGTCCTGCCTCTCTTAGTTTCTTCCCCATGTCCATTTTCCAGGTACAGAGTTACTACAGAGGCAATCTTTGACAACAGCTTGGAGGAGTAGGCTGCTATTACAGAATGTTTTTTTTCTCTTTTTGACAAAGTATAATCTAAAATAGAATAAATGTGTCCCTAGAAAGTCAACCACATTTAATTTAAAAGAAAGTCACCATAATTTTTCTTATAGCTGTATGTTGCCTTTTGCTTCACATTTGGCCATTGCATAAGGTCCTTTGACTCTTAAGGTACTATAATGTTACATCTCTATTTTTTGTTAAGTATTTACACTTTACTGATTGTGTTTGGTCTAGTGGTTAAGGCATCAGGCTATAAATAGGGAGACTGTTGAGTCCTGCCTTAGCCATGAAAGATCAAGTGATAACTTTGCCCCCCACCTCCCTCCCTCCCTCCCCCCCTCTCTCCTAACACACCTCACCTCATGGGATTGTTGTGGAGAAAATAAGAGGAGGAAGGTATATTGGATAGGTTTTCTACCTTGAGTTATTTATAAAAAACAATAAAATAAAAATAAATAAAATTCCAGGGGAAAACCCCAACAAATTACATATTAAATTATGTATAAGAAATGCAATAATTTTGCTTAATTCCTTGAACAAAAAAGAATTCATTTTTAAATTTTTGGAATAAAGCAAATTTCATAGTCAAATATAAACAAAGAATCAGAGAATCAGAAAGCCCATTCCATCCACTGTGTAATTATGTAGCAAGTTCTCCACATACTTCCTCCTCAGAGTTGGATAAGGAAATTCTCATATTTTTGTTTAAGAATACATTTTTGTGATCTGCCAAAATATATGGAAGGTTGTAATACATAGAAAGTGCTAACATCCATTCTTCTTGATTCATATATTTCATACAAAATAATATAATATACCTTTGGTGAAAAAGTAAGGAAAGCTACATTTGCATAAGCTACATGCCAAAGATGTGTATAGTATGGTAAGTAGCATATGCTTTTTACTAGAACTAGCAGTACAAATGCTTTTTACTAGAACTGCAATGGAAGAATATCTATTAGGAAACTAAATTTGGCTCTGGTTATTCAGAGAATGTGATGAGATTTCAAAAATGACTTCTGGACCATTATCCTACTAGTCTTCTGTACCTATGCTATGTTTTGTACCCCTATAACAATGGGGACAGGCCTAAATGTTCATAGATGATGCTAAAGAATTGTATAGGTGACCAGTCATTGCTTGAGATTGCCCTAAAGAGACTCAGTACAGAAACTGTGTTAAGAGTGATCACTTACAGCTGAATTTTTATCATAGCAAACAGCTTTAATTAGGCTGGTTTGCCTGACTGCCACACTTGGTATCTGAGCTAGAGACACGATACACCAAGAAACCTACTTAGATAACCTACAACTAACTTTGATCAATGGCTTCTGTTAAGCATCATTAACCACAAGAGATCTCAAAGCCATTTTAAGTAGGTCTGAAGAAGTACAGTAAGCTATTACATATGCCAGTATACATATGCTCAATATATATATATTGAACATGTCTGTCTGTCTATCTACACGTACATGGATACATTTGGTTTAAAACCTCAGTCTATCCTCTAATGGTATATTGACATACATGATTAAAATGCAATGAAGCTAATGAACGATGCAATATATCTAGAAAAGTATCTAGAAAACCTCCAACTTCCCTTCCAATGCTATTATTCTGTTATTCTGAATATAGAATAACAGAGTTGGAAGAGACCTTGGAGATCTTCTTGTCTAACCCCCTGCTTAAGCAGGAAACCCTATACCATATCACACAAATGGCTGTCCAGTCTCTTCTTAAGAACCTCCAGTGATGGAGCACCTACAACTTCTGAAGGTAACCCGTTTCACTGACAGATTGTTGGGTCAAGAAATTTCTCTTTAACTGTGGCATCTGCTTCTGCAACTTAGCCTCCATTTGTATGAAAAAGGGGATGGAGTAAGCCATTGATTTGGGGCTGGTGCCTGAGCCTTTTGAATTTTAATATTTATGGAAGAAGGAAAACAACAGTATGGGGCAAGTAGGATATGCAGCAGGCATTCCATTCTCTCTCTCTCTCTCTCTCTCTCTCTCTCTCTCTCTCTCTCTCTCTCTCTCTCTCTCTCTCAGGCTAGCCAGAGTTTCTCTCCATCTCAGTTTACCCCAAGCAGTGAAGTCTTTTTAGTCGGTATCTGTGCCATCAAAAGTGTGTGATTTTCATTTTGCTTTGCTTTTCATATTTGCTGCATATTGTAGACCTCTTGCTGTTCACATCCTCTAGGGGCCAATGACCCATAGCTTGAGGCCCTCTGGATTAGCACTTATTTGATAGGATTTTTACTAGAAGTCTAAGAATATTAATATGAAATATATAAAACCTATGCTCTTTGCTTCTGTTGCCCCAAGCTTACATTTCAAATATCACAATACACCGGTTGTTTTAGAGCCTCTAATTTTTGACCTTCTCAAAGGAAATGCGATAATTGAAGAAAGCAGCGGTAATGTTAAAATTGATACATTCTGCAATGTCAGGCATTCCATTAAGCACAATGCAGAAAAGTGTTTATCCTTCATTTTCAAATGTATGATTCTGTGTTGAGTAAAAATGTGTGACAATCAGAGTTTGCTTTGGTGAGATAATACAAATCGATTAAATAAATACAATATCCTAGAACAAGTTCAGATTGCTGATATAACAAAACTGAATACAGCTGTGAACTGTGTGAAGATTTCTAACATTGATTCTTGTGCATGAATTGCCAATATGTGTGCACACTGTTTAACAACAGTTTGGTGAGGGTGTTTGAACTTGTGAGTTGACTCTGAGAATTCTCACACCACTATGAATCCCAGAGCATTTGTATCTCAGCAGAGTTCTTCCTTTGGGCCAACCACAAGGCCTGGCAAAAGAAGAAGAAAAACATATGTGCAAATTAATGCAAGAATTGTCTATATTGCTATATAGGTAGTCTTCGACTTACAACAGTTTGTTTAGTGACTGTTTGAAGTTACAATGGCATTGAAAAAAGTGACTTATGACCATTTTTTACACTCATGACCATTTACAGCAGCATCCCCATGGTCACTTAATCAAATTTTAGAACTGGTTCATATTTTATGATGGCCACAATGTCATGTGATCACCTTTTGTGACCTTCTGACAAACAAGGTCAGTTAACAACTGTGTTGTTAACTTAACAACTGCAGTGATTCACTACTATGACAAGAAAGGTCATAAAGTGGGGCAAAATTTACTTAATAACTGCTTTGCTTAGCAACAGAAAAGTTGTGATCGTAAATTGAGGATTACCTGTATTTAATTTGATATCCTGGAGTTTGATATCCTGGAGTTCAAGGCAACTTAGAACTGGATATTTGAGGAAGCTCTTCAGAAAAATGAATGTAGACTGTGCAAAGTACTGTCAGTGTCACCTGGGACTTTCCCAAGAATGAAGGAATGGCTGAATTAAGCCCTGCTCTGTAAAAGATGGAGTTATAGAGGGATCTAACTGAGATCTTTTCTTGAACCTACAACTACAACCTACAACTATAAGATTAGAGGTAAATTGCATGATCTCCTCTATGGAATAAACCTTTCCCCTCCTAATGAGGCATGTGTAGATAGTTTGGGATGCCTCTGGAGATGGGAAGCTGGGGGAAGGAGGTGCCCCCCCCTTCAGGTGATCCAGTTAGGGAAGATGAGAGACTAAAAGAGGAAGACATCTTAAGAGCCAGAAGCCTTTGGCAGCTGGACACCATTCTTAATCACCATCACATACTTAATTGTATGGTTTCTGAAGTCCCCTCTCTGGTGATATGGTTAAGTATGAGGCTGGTTCCTACAATGGGATCTTATTTAGTTGTGACTTAACTGCGATTGCTATTCTGCCAAAGGCGGATGAGCTTAATCTTGTGACTGGTCCCCAGTTATGGGAACTGAGGGTTCAGTTGATTGTATACTCTCAGAAAGAACAATTACATGGTTTGGGGATCCTCCTAGAGTTGTCATTAGAGGTCCAAGCAAGAGGTTCAGGGGGTGGGAGCACCTATGCCAACTTTAGTTTGTATGTCAACAATGTCCTTTCTTGGATAAGTACAGCTTAGTTGTGGTTGTTCCTGGAATGGTAATCTCACATTTATCTTACTATAATGTGCAAAACATGGACTAAGTTTGTACTTGGTTTTGAAGCTTCCACTGGTAGAATTGCAGTGGCCAAGTTCCTTGGAGGACTTTCTGGCCATATATTGTAGCCGTCACTTGGATAACAAGCCAGGGTCAAAGTTCTGATTATGATAAAGTATAAAGCTCTACATAACTCGGGGCAAGCTGTAAACCTGGTGGACCTTTGCCATTACTGACATAAGGCTCTTCCACACCATTCGCTAAATGCTGTCAGGCAACGCTTCAGGAAATGGGTTTGCAAAATGTGAACGGATGTTGTTGCCTCTAGCTTATCTCCATCCTATCGTAAATGTAGCTTTTGCATGTGCCTTTTTGCTTCTAAATGCTGCCTTTAAAAAACAATGAACCACGCTAAGCAGTCATAAAGGCTTACTTCCTACTAAAGCAAGATTAGGGGCAGAGAGCTGCCCTGCTCTCATTGAGCGCATGAGGCTACTGATTTTGGCCTTTTGACACTCCTGACTCTCCCACTGTGCCAAAAAGTCATCTCTCCCACTTCCTTCCCAGGGGGGCAGAGGAGGGCGAAAATAACCCCCTTAGTAATTATTCTGTGGAATTAGAGAACAAACAAACTAAAACGACTCATTTCTCTTCTTTCTTTCCACCCAGTATGCCTACAATCCATGCATGGGGAGTGGGGTATTTGGTTCCTCTTACCTGGCTTGTCAGTACGGTGGAAAGAGGGCAGGCAAATTGTTGGCCTTAGGATCCTTCTCCATAACACTGCCTGATCAGAACAACTCTTAGCATCATTGCTGAGACATGGAATGAAATCTGGACCACAGGTTTTTAGGCTGCAGATCCCATAATCCAATAATTGAGTGCCATGGGAGATTTGCATAGCTGCACAGTGCCACCTGGTGGCTCCTTTCTCTAATGGCATCTGCATCTCATGACATTCTCATCCTCACTCTCATCTTTTATCCACCTCTTCAACCAGGCCTTCCATGTACAGGAACGCTGAATATAGGTAATACAACCGCAATTGAGCCCAATTTCCGTTGCTAAGCAGGACAGTGTTTAAGTGAGGTTTGCCCCATGGTATGACTTTTTGCCATAGTTTTACAGAAATCACTGCAGTTGTTAAGTGAATCATGCGGTCATTAAGCAAACTGGCTTCCCCATTGACTTTACTTGTCAAAAGCCAAGTTTGGGAAGGTTATGAATCGTGATCATGTGATCCTGGGACAGTGCAAGTGCCCAGATTTAAATCACGTGATCCTGGGGATGCTGTTGCAACAGTCACAAGTGTGAGGAATGATCATAAGTCATTTTTTTTCAGTGCTGTTTTAGCTCGGAAGGATCACTAAATGAATGGCTGTAATTTGTTTTGGTCTTCTCCCTACAGAGGAATATGGCTTTTTGCTGCTTTAAAAATAAATATTTTAAAACTTAAAGTTATTAAACTTATTTAAAATGTTTTAAATAAATGTACTAAGTGAATAAAATACATGTTTTATGAAAATATTTGTGATTGTATTTTCTATTTTGCATTGTATACAATTTTTTGTAAACCTTGGAACCTCTCGGCATAAGAAACCATGTGAAAATAGGACCACCTGCACTCTTCAAAAGGAATCAGAAGAAATGCTTCAACTTTATATGAATCTGAGCACAGCACCCCTCTGGCATCTGTTATAGCAACCCATCTTTTTTTCAGTTTCCCCACAAGCCTGGACAGCACTTAGACTTATAGACCACTTCACAGTGCTTTTACAGCGCTCTCTAAGCCATTTACAGAGTCAGCATATTGCCCCCAACAATCTGGGTCCTCATTTTACCGACCTCGGAAGGATGGAAGGCAGAGTCAACCTTGAGCCGGTCAGGATCAAACTCCTGGCAGTGTGCAGTGAGTTTACCTGCAATACTGTATTCTAATCATTGCGCCACCACGGCTCATAAAGAGATGCATCCCTTTTTTTCCAGAAAGACAATCTGTTTTAATAAATAGCAAACAGGCAATATGCTTGTGCTGGATCTCAAGCAGTTCTTCAAAATGATTTTCAAATAAAAATGCATTAAATAAACAAACAAGGAAATAATATCAGAGCAAGTATGAATCCAATTTGCAAAGAAAGAACGTAATATTCTAAATTAACCTTTCTTCTAGTCACAACCCCATTCAGCTTACATATTCTTCCTATTTGTAAAGCCTAAGCTGCCACTGTCCACAATTCATACCTTCTCTTACATATTATTAGATCATCCTTAAGTGATGGTATCTCTTGGCAATTGGACAGAAGACATAAGTTATTTAAATGAAAGTCAATGTTATACTCTCCAGGATTTTATAGGCATATATTGCAATGTGTCTTAAATGGATTAAACTTTTAATGCTTCAAAGCAACTGTAATAAATAAACATTTGAGAAAACATTAAACAATCATCAGGTATAAGCAAGCTCATATTTAATGCTAGGTAGGACAGCATGCTGTACTATAATTAGAGACGCTCCTGTAAAATGGCACTTATTATTCAGTAGATTTCCAGCATAACCCCAAATTAAAGGCAACTGAGACAAACTGCCAAACGGAGAACAGGCCATCTTACCAGATGGCCAGTAAGTATCTGTACTCCTTTTGGGGGTTACAGGATGCGCAGATGGAATATCTGAACATCTGTTTGCTTTAATTTACACGCTTATGTTTTAAGAGAATGTTCCATCATTAATCCAGCACTAGATTGGATTAGCAATTTCAGGAATAATAAATACTGACTGGAAATTCACAAAGAGAATTTTTTATGCATTTGTTGTATTTAGGGAAAAAGGCAAAAAGAGAGATGGAGAAATGAATTCTAATGAAGCTCTTACCATAGAAACTAAGCAGGTAAATCTTACAGAATACAATTTTTAGCTACAAGTCCATGTAAAGTTCAGTTATAAGATGACATGGATTTAAAAGAACTCTTTAATTTCTGGAAAGTCATTTGTTCCAAGTTAGTATGACAGATTTAAGAACTATTACTTTTTGCTTTGCTTGAATAGGTCCATCAAAATTAAGACATTTTTACAATAATTTTGTTCATTGTAAATATTCTCCAAGGGAATATGATGTTTGCTTTATTATGGAATGAGTGCCATCATCATTTTTCAGGGCTAGTGTTAGAGTGTGTGTATTTATATGTACATGTATGTATGTGTATATACACACACACACACAAATGGAGAGAGAGAGAGAGAGAGAGAGAGAGAGAGAGAGAGAGAGAGAGAGAGAGAGAGAGAGAGAGAGAGAGAGAGATTGTATTACTAATTAGTGCCTATTTCAGAGTGCCTTGGAGAATCAAGTTGCCACAATTGTCAAAGGCACGGTCATTCTAAGTCCTTGTATTATCTATTCCATGTATAGTTGCTGGCATCGTCAAATGGCTATGCGTGGTCTTCAGAGATATACTGTACAGTCATATTTCCAATAAATAGAGATATAGAGATATAGAATCAAGCTGCCACAATTGTCAAAGGTACGGTCATTTCTAGGTCATTTTATTTTCTATTCCATCTATAGAGATACCCCCACCACAGTTGCTGGCATTGCAAAATGGCTATGTGTGATCTTCAGAGATATATTGAACAGGCATATTTTCAATAAAAGCCTCCCACTTAAGCCTCAATTATGCATAGTTTTCATATAACTCGGACCATTCTTTAAAGGGGGTTGAGGAGTCAAGATCAGGGTGTGAAATAATGGGTTGGTTCAAAATGGTCATTCATGAGATTCTGAAAGTTTGCAAATGGTTTGCAAATAGATAACAATCAGCATAATTTTCAAGCATAATGATGAAGACTTGTATGTATTATAGATCCTCCAAACAAGTACTGTGCCATCCTTTAGACTGTTCACTGTGATTTTACTCTCAGATAAAGGTAGATAA
Source organism: Protobothrops mucrosquamatus (assembly GCF_001527695.2). NCBI lineage: Eukaryota > Metazoa > Chordata > Lepidosauria > Squamata > Viperidae > Protobothrops > Protobothrops mucrosquamatus. Next base: position 1,175,013 of record NW_015386745.1, on the reverse strand, counting down.
AAAAGGAAAAATAACTAAATCTAGTTTGTGTCTTACTCTCATTTGCTGTGGCTATTCCTTTCTATGCTTGCAAATCGTTCTTGCTTCTATCACATCCAAGAAGCCTGTCTTAAATAACCCCTTTCAGAACATGCCATGATTTATTGGCTAAAACCAGAAGGGAAAGGAAAGAAACTCCAGAATCATCCATTTATTTCTTCAACACAACAATGCAGCAGCTTCAGGACAACTATACTAACAATTAAAAACAAATAATTAAGAACAACATAATTGCCACCTTTTCAGCATAGCACCCAAAAGTGGTTTCTCTTTGTATATCCGATCTTTACGCAAATTATAACTTCTGATAAGAACAGTGTTATCTGAGCAGGCTGTAATATACATATGCTTTACAGATTAGTGGCATACTATTTTGACATTTTGCACACTGTTTGTGGAAGTTGCATTTGATAAACTGCACAACAAACAAAAGATGGAGCCTTATTTACCCTCTTAATTTGTTGAAATATACATTAGGATAAGGATGTCTTTATTGTTAGTAAAAACAGAGACATTACACGCCAACTGCAGCAAAATATTGGCTTGGAATAGGGCTAAAACTAGATACGCAGTGTAAATTTCTGTGATGATTTTGATGCAAACCCGCAAGAATCTTAATTGCCACTAATGCAATTTAGTTGTCCTCTTTGAACTCATCTATATTTGGGCTATATAGCACAATCAGCTCAACTGTAGATCGGAAAATATATCTGCTGAACTGCATTACTTCATTCTGAAGAGCAGATTTTCCAGCAAATTTTCCATTTTTAAAAATTAAACATGGAGCACAATTCATGAGACAGACTTGAAGGAAGACTTCACAATTTTATCAATGCACTTATATTAGTTGCATGATTTTCCCTTACATTTTCTGTAACGTCCACATGACAACCACAATTCTGGAAAGAATTTGTTTCAACTGTAGATATTTTAGGGGAATATTTTTGTAATTCAGCTAAATATTTAGTAGTCACTTCTTTTTTAAAAAATACTTTAGTCTAAGGATGATTCAGAAGCTATCACATAGCACTGCTTTGGTTGTAGCAAAAATGTCTTCTTGTTATTGATTTTTGTACTACAAAATCAAAATAATTATTCGACTGGTCTATGTCTTTACGGAGATCATCAAATTACAATATTGATAAGACTAGCAATTTTTTCTTTTCTGCTCCTTATGTGTTAAATCTCAACCACATAGTTACTTTGGCTTCATGATGGAGCATGGACAGATGAACTACTTCGACATAGTGCACCATTAGCCCATTACCATAAATGTTGTAGTTAAGTTATTTTGCATCCTTTTACTATTCATCTAAAGAAACCTTGCTCTGTGAAGAAATGTCTTTGCACTTTCTCCAGGACTGCTAAAAATAGACTATCATTATCCTTTTAAACAAGATTATTTTTCTTGCAGACCCTCCTGTATAACATTCTAATGCAGAAAATATTAATTAAAATAAGCCCATTTTTTAAAGATCAGCACAGTTCTTTATTCATGGCATAGTTCTTTCCTTGGGATAAAGAGAAATATTTTTCACTGCTTAGAGTGCCCCATGTTGGCTGTACTGAAAGTCAGTATTAATATCTTATTGATCTCTACATACACATTATAAATACATGTGGTAATTCCACCATCTAATGAATAAACTAATTGCATTTTAAATTATATCTGCACTGTGGTTCAATGGGCTCCACATTATGGGCAATGTAAAGTTTTCCAATGGTGAGTAAAACCTTCAAGAAATGTTTGCTTTACTTTATACTTTAATTATTGGCATGAAGAGCGCCAGCAACCTGCCTCCAGAAGCGGTGAATGCTCCAACACTGGAAGTTTTTAAGAACAGACTGGACAGCCATTTGTCTGAAATGGTATAGGGTTTCCTGCCTGAGCAGGGGGTTGGACTAGATGACCTCCAAGGTCCCTTCCAACTTTACTACTACTACTACTACTACTACTACTACTACTACTACTACTACTACTACTACTACTACTACTACTACTGTTGTTGTTGTTGTTGTTGCTGTTGTTGTTGTTGTTGTTATTATTATTATTATTATTATTATTATTATTATTATATAATCCAAAGACTGCTAGTGTCTCAAATCCTTTTATAATCACATGCATATACAAGCCTGTATATGGCAAGCCAATCTTTCATGACAGGGGCTTGTTTCAAACGTGTGAGGTGATTGCATACCAGAGAATCACTATCATTTGCTTCATTGAGCTCCAGAGGTTAAGGCGCTCTGCATTGGTCCAAAGAAGTTCCATTAACTAAAAGAAACTTCTTTTTTTTATTAAAAGTTTTATAAAGATTACAATATTTTCCTCCCCTCCCACCCCAACCCCCCTCCCCCCACTTCCCAGAGCTATTCACAGGGTTAACAAACAAAAGAAACTTCTGAGCTAGCCTTGTGCATCCATAAAAACCCCTCTTCTGTAAAGTTTCTCTGAACGGTACTTTTCACCAATCTTTCTCGTAGTTTAAAGTTTGAAGCAACCCTCATAAGAATAACTGTACTGGATAACCAAAGAACTATCTAATAATACAGGAATCTATGACCACAAGGCCCACAGTTCATAAGGATGGCATAAGGAATACTATAGAATGTTTTCAGTAAGTAAGTAGCTTTCAAAGGCATGCTGCTTTTACCTTGTTTCCCCGAAAATAAGACCCGGCCTTTCTTTCTTTTTTCCCCCTCCAAAATAGGCACCAGGTCTTATTTTTGGCATGGGTGGGTGTCTTTTTCTCTCACCTTGCAGCGGGCCTGCATTTCGCAGTCAGAGGCCTTTCCAGAAGGCTTGTGCAGCCAAGAATCAAGCTACGGTTTGAATCCATAGTTCAGTTCTCAACTACACAGGCCTTTCGGAAAGCCCTCTGACTGTGAAATGCAGACTGATTTCCATTCTCAGCTGCAGAATGAAGCTGCTCAGCGAGACAAGTGTCAAGCCATGGGAGGCCTGGCTGCAATGGTAAGCTCCACCTCCCCACCCCGACCCTAGCTTGATTTTTGTGCCTTGCTCCAAAACTAGGGCTTATTTTGGGGGGAGGGCTTATATTAGGCCCACCCCGAAAAATCAACCTAGGGCTTATTTTCAGGGTAGGTCTTACTTTCAGGAAAACACGGTAATAGCTGAGAAAGCCAGTGTGGTATAGTCGTTACAGGATTGGACTTGGAGCTCCAGTTTAAAATCCACCTGGAAATTTTGAAGGTGACTTTGAGACAGCAGCTCTTTCTCAACTCAGCCTACTCAATATGTTTTTTTGGAGAGAAAAATGGGAAGAGGGAACTCTGTGGAACCTGCTTTGAGTTCCAGAAGAAAAGTTGGATATATAGTAAATGTAATAAACATGTCTTGTCATAATTAATTGTAAGTGATTGTAAGTCTTTTATTATTTTGTCTTACCTTATTTTAAAGCCATCTGCAATTTTTGATCATCACTACATTTTATACGAATGAAAGCAAATATACACATCCCAGGATAATGTTGCAGGAGCCAATCTGGGTCGATTTAGGACAAAGGAGTATTTTTTCATTCACTACTCAGTTGAACTATGAAATTTGGTACTGTAAAATGTAGTAGGATCCAATCTGGAACCAGAGGTTTATTTTTCAAGCTTTTGGACTCCTGCTGCAGCCCATCTTTTCTCTAGCAGAATGTTAGACGAAGTACTCTTTTATCCTAAATCTCCCAAAATTCAGGACCGCTAACTGATGAAAAGGAAGCCCTTCATACAATGAAGACAAAGGGAGAGATACGTTTCTTTACATTATGCATACATTTATACATGTCCCTCTTGAATTTTCAGTGCTAAGGATCCTCAAACATTGCAACCTTGGAGGAACATTGCAACCAAATAGGTGTATTGTCTGATCTTTTAGGCTGCCCTTTTCTGTAATTTTTCAGATCAACAATACACTTTTTATAGGGTTTAAAATGCTACCGGCACAACTTTTGGTACTCTCTGAGCTTGTTTGCTTGCAAACATTTTGTTACCAAACTCAGCCACATTAATGCAAGAGTGCTTCCCACTCTCACACTGATGGTGTTGTCTAATTGGGTAATGAAATGTCTGCAAGCAAGCAGCGAAGCTCAGAGAGCATCAAGAATTGCACAATTCAACTCTGAGATACTTTTCTACCAGAACAACTCCCTCGCTTACAAGAATTATTCTTTTCTTTCCAGAAAAATAAATTTAATTTTACACAAATAAAATTGCTCATATTCAAAATGCTATCACAGAGCCAAAACAAATGTACTCCTCAGCAGAAGAATAACGAAACTGCTATTTTATCTTTTCTTAAAAACTTTTAATCCTTTCAACCCATAATTCCATTTTTACCCAGTGGCTCACAGTTTTGCCGTCTACTATACAATTAAATTTTAGCCTCAAAACTTGTTATTTAATTTTCCCAGGTGGAGTTGATCTAACTACCCACATACTGTATTACTGTGGTGATTGGTGGGCCTAAATTAGACCTTGGAAATTATCCAGTTTGGCAAAAAAAAAAGCATTGACAGCTGTGATGCTGTTACAGAATATGCCAGGTTTTCCTCATTGAGGGTTATTAAAAATGTACTAAAGGCTTCATTAGAATTATAAATATTATCCAAACCTTTATCTCATCCTGAATGTAGAAAAATTAAAAAGGACAAGCTCACCAGCTGCTGAGTAGTTTTTCCCCCCCTCTATTTTTTGCAGAAGTTGCTTTGCTTTTAATAAATGACAATTCAATATTTAGAGAAGTATACAGGTGCAGGAAGAAACCCATTTTTCTTTTTGTTTTTGTTTCTAGTATACAAAAGAAAGCAACGAGTTGCAAGTTAAACATAACTATTTTTTGCCTACCCAAATATGATTTATTTCTTTTTTTTTGCTCTTGCAATAGAAACATAGAACAAATAGCTTGCTGACCAATATTGTTGTCAGATTATTATTATTTATTANAAAAAAAAAACATGATTAAATACTGTTAAACTATTCATATTAAAATATTTTCTGAAATCTTAAGAAAGGTAGAAGGGGGTTTCACCACACGTGTTGTCTGACAATTGGCAACTATTAAATTGAAACTCTTAAGTGGTTCTCCTGCTACAATTCTGTCTCTTAGGTCATACTACCTTTTCCTTCTTACTATTTTCTACTTCAGCCTCCAACCACAGGCAGCAAATCATCCTTGCATATTCTGCCAACTTCAGATCAAATTTGGCCTTTTTATTGTCTTCTTCCTCAGTAGTGGCTGGAGCATATACTTGGATAAATGTTACCCTAAAGGGTTGTCCACAAACATGAATTGATATTGTTTGGTGATTGATTTCATTATACTCAAGTACTAAGTTTGCTATCTCCTTCCTGATTATGAAAGTCAACACTGTTCCTTCTATGTTTGACTATGAAAGCATCATTGTTCCTTCTATATTTTTCACTCCTTGAGCAAACATTATGACCTTGTAACTGAAAGCGTCCAATTCTAATCAATTTCAATTTGCTGATGCCTAAGATATCAATTTGTAGTCAGTTCATCTCATCTTTCACTATGCTGAGGTTTCCCTTGTTCAGTCTTCTCTCATTCCATGTTCCCACAGTAAGTCTTTTTTTGCGACTTTGATTCTTTTGCTATATGGCAACATCAGCAATTAGATGTCCCAAAGGCTTTCATTCACCTACATCATAAATGTTATTTGTATCGTGAAAGATCCTCAATACATATATACCATTCAACCTGAGGGGCCCATCATCCATCATTGTATACCAATCTCTGCCTATGGTTTTCTTGATTAAATATAGGATTAGCTTACCTACATTGCTTTCTTTCACAAAATATTAAATGATGCTTTTGCCTTTGTCACTAAAGTAATTATCTGTCTCCTGTATCATTGCTAGATCTTGGTAACATTTGGATGACTTCTGCACCAATGTTCACTTCTGAAAAGCAATAGTAGCTACTGTGATTGGTTTTGGTACATATGCATGTACGTTACCTAGATATTTCACTGTCTAGAAACATTTTTCTATTAGATTACTGAAACTTCCATTCACTGCAAATAGCAAATTGTGCTGCAATTAGAATCAGTCATCATTGTTTGTTCTGTCACCGAGTTACATAAATAATACCAGGAGCTTAATAATGCTAGGTAGGATTGTAAACTCTTTTAACTTACCACACTTGTCCTGTGCTTAATAGAACTTATATACAATCTCACAGCATGGCCAATGGAATCATAGGAACGTATCTTACAAATATTATATATACATACTTCCTCTTCTGCCTTCTGCAGAAGATGAGTAACCAAACATAGTCTCAGTATATTTTTGCTGGAATTTCTTTTTGGCATCATGGAATGTTAAACATTTAAAATAAAATAATATTTGGATCAGAAAGGACCCTGACTAGAGCATGTATAAAATACCATATGTATATTTGTGTGTGTGTGCTAATTTAAGCTCTGAAACAATTTCTGGAGCAAAATAAAACAAGAAATAATAACAGTTTAGATAATAAAATCCCTTTAGTGGTGGTATTCTCTAAGCCCTAAACTGCACTGAGTTTCATACACACAAATACTTACTACATCTGAGCCATTCTTGTGCCCTCCATCTAAAGACTCCATGGTTTTGTAACTGAAGCATGCTTAGTGGCATGAATGTATTGTTACACAGCACTTACATCTGTGTACAGTAATTGTCTGAAGTGATATCTCAAAAGCCAGTCTGATGTAGTGGTTAAGGCACCAGACTGGAAACCGGGAGAGCTGAGTTCTAGTCTTACCACAAGCATCAAATCAATCACTCTTCTTCAGCAGAAGGAAGAAAGCAAGGGCAAATCATTTTGAAAAATCTCACTAAAAAAATTACACGGACTTGTTCAGGCAATGGGCATGAGTTAAGACTAATTTGAAAGTATACATAAATGCATGAAATAATCCCCAAAACAGGTTTCATAAATTGTTTTAATATTTTTTGTAAACTTCAATGATAACAAATAATTGTCCATTACATGCTGAATTGACCACTGTATCTTTTCAATATAGTCTTTTCCTATGAGGAATATTTAAAAAGTATATTATAATAGCATTGTTTTACATTTGTGACCTTTAACTAAAGGCAAATAATCATGGGTATTCATAAAAAAATAGTGTTTAAAACAAATAGTGAGCGTCTGTGATTTTCCTAATGTATTTATTTTGCAATTTGTAAAATTAAAATATAATTCCTTAAGGTACAGGGACATGTAGAACAAAGAACTGTTACAGGGAACAAGGGAAATAAATTCGCAAAACCCTCTGAATGAATGTCTGTTTGCAAAGAACTTTCACTTATTCCTTAAGGCTACCAAAACTATATTTTTTTTTCAATTGCATGACTTGCACTGCATCCAAAAACTTTTAATTTAATTTTTAATTTGATCTCCCTCACACTACCATTCATATTTATGTAGTAATGTATTCTAGCCCGCATGGCACATCTCTGTGTATAATATTTGCTATAAATTCCAGTGTTTTGCTTAGTTTCAGAACCTTTTAATATTCAGCATCATCCCATGATCACTTAGATTAAATGCAAATTCTGTAGCTGGAAGCAATTATTAACTTTATATTGGGATGATGAACTACGAGTAAAAAGGCAATTACAGTACTGGGGAATAAAGAAGAAATATTATAAAAAAATTCAAGCACAGCATTTGAACCTGGGCTGATAGAAAAATTTACAGTACTGGGACACAACTCCCTGGTACAAGAGCTAACATGTGACTTAGCTCAATAGCTCCCTTTGGCATTTGTATTTCACATTGAACAACAGGAAGCTCTGCCATTGAACACAATGATAAAGCCAATTCAAGAACTTCATTTGGAATGTCATGATAGGATGGCCAGATGTTAATTTTCTTGAGGGCCAAATATTAAGAGTTTGTGCAATGAACCTTAAGAGTTTGTGCAATGACATTTCATCAGGCCAGAGGTTTTTTTTCTTTTAACTAATCTATGAACTATTGGAAGATATGTCCTTATGGACTCTATATCAGCCCATTGCTCCACCTGAGAAGAAGGAGGATAACAATCAGGATGCACTACTGAAAAACACATTGAGAATGGAAGTCAAAAGAAGATATAGGAGTGGAATTAACACTGTCGTTTAGGAATATGCAAATTGGTAACTACTTTGCTCACATAAGAAGGGAGAAAAATAAATTGAAACAAAGCTGCAATAGAGCAACTATAAATCCCCAAAGCCTGATCAGTTAATGAGAACATTTAACTACTTTGCCAGATTTGCCACAGATTGGGCAAAAATGACTGCATCAGTGAGGAAGTTAATGGGAAAAGGACATATAATTTTGCAACAAATCCTATTAAGAAATATTTGCAGGCATTGCAAGATCTGAAAAGTTCCATCAATACATCTATTACAGAATAGCAGAAACTTACCACAAGGCATTTGAATCCATGGTAAAGCAGTCAGACTGCAGCATATATATAGAAATATAACTTCTGAATTAGGAAAAGAAATAAGAATGGCAAAAACACTGTTTTGAACGTTCTTACCAGGAAAGGTATATCCAAGTGGAGTGAAAATCAAATGCATATGATATTCAAGTACTTTCCATTAATACAAGATACAAGAAGAATAAAATAAGACACAATACAGTTGAAATAAAGCAAGCATTGTTTAGGATTACAAAAACTGTCTGGTCTGAAATAAAATTTCAAGTACAGTGGAAAGCAGGATATGTACTTCAAAGAGAACAAATAATCATTCCAAAATCATTACAGTTTTGGATGCTTGGAAAATAAGTTACCCAATGTACAGAAAAAATAGATAAACTCTCTTGAGCAGGGACAGAGGCTTAGAAACAAGCTCTGGTATTCCAAAAGTTTAAATTATTTTAGAGTGAATGTCCAAACCTTAGTGATTCTTAGAAAAATACCATTAGGTCAGGATAGAAAATGAAGACTTGTGTGTGCACATGAGAACAAATTCTCGGTGTTGCAGCTACAATCTGTATTAAATATTTTATGGGTGCCCAATTTTAACCAGGAGAAACATAGTGGCCAAGTTTACTGAATCAGCCATGACAATTATATATAATCAAAGGCCAAATTTTGATAAAATTTGCCATGACAGAAATTTAAACATATAGCCCAAAGCCCAAAGGCTTTGGCTCAGTGAAGAGACAATTATACCAAATGCTCCTTAATAAGGTTTGCTTACTGCAGCCAGATTAAAAAATACCTCCATTATATGTATCAGGTGACATCTAATACACCCTAACCCTAATCTGGCTAAAGGAAAGTGGTTGGGTCTTTGTTAAGATCTTTTTTTAAAAAAATGGAAGTTAGCTGAGTCAACATAAGACCACAAGAAAACAGGGGGGGGGGAGGAAAAGTGCTTAAAGGTACAGTGGCACGTATATATCCTGGGTACTGTATTGTATAGGATATAAAAAGAGGCTGGAAAAAACTGAGGAAGTGGTTGGGATGGTACTACAGAACCCAATGTTACTGGAGAGTATGTCTCCTGATAAATGTGAATGAAGTGGTCCCTGCAAATCCAGAGAATTTGTCTGTGGTACAAGGAAGAAGACCAGGAAGAAAATCCTGAGCACTTCCATGAACATGAGGAGAGACCAGGAGAATGGATTGTGTAATGTTTAAGGAGTTTCAGGTACTGGACACTGGAACTGAATGAGTTACTGCAGTGTTTCTCAACCTTGACCATTTTAAGGCATGTGGACTTCAACTCCCAGAATTCCACAGCCAGCATTGCTGGCTGTGGAATTCTGGGAGTTGAAGTCCACATGCCTTAAAATGGTCAAGGTTGAGAAACACTGATGTTAAAGGCTTTGTTTGTCTGAAAGAGAGCCAAGAGAACTCACAGGCATTCCATTATCAACCCTTGAGATAAGGAGGGGAAAAGAAAATACACCACAAGCAAAAGTGAAGGAAAGAGATTTGAGAAACACAACATACACACACAAATGGTTTTGCAAATTATATTTTCACATGTATATACTGAACTATCTCACACCATTACATTAGCATCAATACCTTAGTGTTAAGAATAAACTCCTTCCCTGTTTAAGTGCTGTCCATGTGGGTGTGTTTGTATCAGTTCCTATCACGGGCCACCCTCCAGCACGCACGTATATGTACTTATATGCGCTTATTTTGATGATTTATGTTTATTTAGCATGTTGGAGGACTTCGTAATAGGTAATTTATGTACAGAAGTACAGTATTGTAAAGTATTTTATCTAGCCGGCCTTTGGCAGTAATAAAATATTATCTGTCTTCTCAATAGATGGTCACATCTGGCTGACATTTAAGCTTAGAGCTAAGCCAAATCAGGCCTGGGCAGTTTTTGGATTCAGCAATCTCAGAGCTCTAGGCTAGACTGAGAAACAGACACAGTCTCCCAGGATAAGTCAATGGCAAGTTACTTCCTTATTCTTGCCAAGAATAACATGGATATTGTCAATCCACTTTTTTAAAAAAAATAACGAAAAACTTGCTGGAGGAAGAAAAAGCAAAGCTTTTACTTAATTTATATGACCTTTTTGAGGTATAGAAATGCCCTCATTAGCTCAATTTAATGTTGGCCATTAACCATCCCCCTATATTGGGGTGGATTTTGTTATTTTACCCCAATTTAATATCTATGATAGGTTTCTTTTATGTTCTTCATTCCAATTCAGATTTCTTGCAGTAAAAATGTTAGATTCAAAAATACCTTATTTATATAAATGAATGAGCAAGCATTACTTATGTGTAGATACGCTGGTAAATTCAATATTCATTTTTTCTTTTAATTGCTGATTTTGGCTATTAATCATGAGAATGATCTAAGAATGTTATGTTGTTGGCTCTTTCCTAAGAAATTTAAGTTACAGTTGAGACTGACAAAGCGGGAGAGATCCAGGTCACAGGGACACACCTAATCTAGGTGGAGATTAAGGCCTAAGTCAAACTGATAGCAGATCCCAAGGGGAAAAAAATACCAAGCTCCCTTTGAAATCCATCCAGGTCTATTAGAAATCTATAATTCATTGATTTAATAGTTCCAACATCCCAGGGGTGGGGGAAAGGGTACTACGGGGGCAATTTGGAAATAAATCTCCATTTGGCTATTAATGACAGACACTCACAGATACAGAACTTTTATTATAGACATTAGAAAACTACACATTACATTACTTTTTGACATAATCGGCATTCAAATTGAGGCACTTATCATAATGTCTTACAAGGTTTGAAATTTCTTAGTGGTAGTCACTTGGCGCCAGATCTGGCCTATGGGGGGGGGTGATCAAACCATCCCAATGGAACTGCTTCTTGGGTGCATCTAGCAGTGTTTGGGCGAGCATTATCATGAACCAACACCACACTGGAAGTCAGCATGCCCCGACGCTTGTTATCGATGGCTCGCTCCATGAACTTCACTAGCAGTACACCTTTGGCATCTTCACATTTGGCAGGATTTTCTATGGCATCACTTCCAGTGTGGTGTTAATTCATGATAATGTTCGCCTGCACCCAAAAACCTTTGAAGCAGTTCCGTCTAAGGACAATACATTTTGAGACTCTTTTGCTAACCTGGCAATCAAACAGCTTAACTAGGGATGCTACTCAGCATCAGGGAGGCTGGTATAGAAGCAACAAATTCTATTTCTCCATAGAATCCAGCCACAGGATTGCATGGGGATCTACATTTCTCCACTAGAGTCAGCCTGACGACTTTGACTGTGCCAGAAGAAGCAATTGTCTATCCTCTATGGAAGCCTGAGACAGCTGCCAGACATTCAGACAGCACTTTAATGGTGTCACCTCTTAGATCTGGGATCAAGAGGTAACAGCACTCTGGCAATATGTGACTTTGTATTGACTTGATCAACTTGCCTAGAAACCTCATACAGGTGTCGCACAGGAATGGGGAGAGCATCAAATCCTGAGGCATCACACAACAGAGGGGCTTAACATTCAGTTTCTTCCCCTTACCAGCCTTAACTGGATCTACTTTCTCAGAAAGGAATGATACTATCATAACATGGGAGTGCATGTTGGAAATAACAACAACATTGACAACCCTGAATGATTTCAGTCTTTCAGCTTTTTTTAACTGTTTCTCATTTTCTTAGAAGTTTCACTTTTTGTAAACAGATGTGGACCTTGCTGACAGTTTCCAAATGTAGTAGGATCATGCTTCCTGTTTCTTTTGGTTCTACAATATTTCTATTTCCTACTAGACCACAGTTACTATTAAATCTAAGGTTTCCTCTTCTCTTGTCTGTTTCAAGAACTTTGAACTATTCTAAGACCCAATTGTTTCAAGTGTTTAGAAGCTTGGCCTCTTTGTTGTGACCTGGACTTTGTAGGGATGAAGAAGTGCTGCCAATATATTTCTCATCAAGGTGAAGAGGCAACACATTTCCATTAGAGCAAAGTGCTTCTTGTTGCTTCAAAGACTTGATTGGTATTTCCAATAGCTGGAAGATATTTCTGGGAATTTGCTACAGAAATATTGGGCAGAATCCTGTTTCAACTACATTTGCTGCAGCAGGCATCAGGCATCAGGGCACGGAAGCAACAGAAGCTTGCTTCACAACACCCTTACCTTATGTTGCTTCAAGGGATGTGTCATCTAAAACATTATCAAATTTAAGGCCCCTAGAAAGCTTCACAAAACTCTAGAGAACAACGTTTCTTCTTTATATCTTCCACACATCTTCATGTATAAGGGCAAATTGCTGCAACAGGAAGAGTCTAGCTATGGAGATTCTAAGTTCCTAGAAAATTGGGATTCCAAAATTGCAGGAGAGTTTTGTATTTAGAGATGGTGACCTACTGCAGGCAAATTGCCCTCTTTTACATCTAGATCAGAGGTGTCCAGCCTTCACAATTTTAAGTCTTGTGGACTTCAACTCCCAGAATTCCCCAGTCAGCTATGCACTCTTCCTGTCTCTCCCCATTCCCAGATAATGTACGGTACTTTTAAGTCTTTGAAGAAGGATAAAATGTAGAACATATTTGGCTAAAATATACATTTGAACTGAAACAAAAAATTATTTAGATGTGGACAGGACTACCAAATGTTAAAGGATTAATATGCACCAGTCTGTCTGCTATTCATTTTCCTTATGATTTCCCAAGAATAAGAAAAGTAAACTAATCACAAATTACTAAGCATATGAAATTAGATGTTTATTTTAGAATCAATAAGCTAAGTGGTTTAAATGAGGAGAGGCACTATTCCCAGCCTGGCACATGTGATGTAAATTAATATTGCAACAGTAAACATGAAGAATGTAAATACTATCCTGCTCTGTAAGGAAATATATCTTAAAATAGAAAATGTATTTCCAAAGATATTACTATAGCCTTGATGGAATCTTCAAAGACAGAAAAAAAATACCTCACAGTAATTTTATACATAAGAACTTAAGCTATGGGACAGCTAAATATGTATCTGATTTTCAGCCCTTATAGGAGGAATGTTTTCTTTCCTTTTCTTGTCCCTAATTTAATAATCTGACTTATTTTAGGTAGAAGGATTTGCAAAATTAATACTAGGACTTCTGGGGCATATTCTTTCATAGCTTCTGTAAAGAAACTCCAGAATCTATTTTTCCCCCCATCTCTGCCAGCAGTAATGCATGAAAAGAATGCAGTAAAGATATTATCCAGTTTACATTACTGTTCTAAATATGTACAGTTACACAGCCACTCATCTTTCTTCATTTTTTTCTTCTTGGAAATAATATATTCTAGATCAGCAGCATCCATGTCTTTATTGCGATAAAGCCAGAGTCATGCGATATATTCAATCCAGGGAATATTTTAATATGAATTTTGATAGACATATGTCTGCTTTGAAAGCCAGTTTGGCAAAGTCATCAGGCTACAAAACCAGGAGACTGTGAGTTCTGTTCCTGCCTTAGGCACAAAGCCAACTGAATGACATTGAGCCAGTCACTCTCTCTCAGTCCTAGAAAGGAGGCAATGGCAAACCACTTCTGGAAAAAAAAAACCTTGCCAAGAAAACTGTAGGTTTTTGTCCAGGCAGTCTCTGACAATCATATACAACTGAACAAAGAGAAAAAAAGATGCCTGCTTTATCAAGTACACCATAGTCCATGTATAACAGTGGTTCTCAATCTTTTTAATGCCGCGACCCCAACCGGTCGTAAGTCGAGGACTAAACCGGCCGTAAGTCGAGGACTAAACCAGTCGTAAGTCGAGGACTTTCCCTGCCTGGGAGCACCGCGCATGCGTGGTTCCGCCCCCTGCGCCGGCCGAGGCGTAGCTGGCAAGCGGCAGAGACAGAGCAGGCCGACCACCAGCTGGCCCAGCTCAAGGGAAGTAAGGCACCCGCCGGAAAAGGGGAAAAAAATGGCGGACAGCCTTGCTTGGCGACCCCCGTGAAATGGTCGATCAACCCCAAATGGGGTCGCGACCCATAGGTTGAGAACCGCTGATGTATAACATATTTTGGCTTTCAATAATCTGTATGCGTGATTATTTATTCAGTTCACATGATTTTAAAGCAAAAATCACTACTAATATTTTCATTGCTGAAGTTCCTTATTGCCGGTGACTGCAGAACGAGGACCACTCAACTGAACATAACTGTAATCTTAAAAACAAACAAACCAGAAAGGCTTTCATTACTAAATTTCTTTTATTACTGCCTTGAATGTGCTTGATTAATTTGGCTTAACACATTATGAGCATAATCTTCGGCATTCTATATTACTTGCTAAAAATTAAAGATGCCCCGTGTTCAAAGCTCAAAGGCCTTCTCCGAAGTCTCAATGCCTAAGAGAAGCTATTAAACTCTGATCCCTCATTGAATGGCTAGCGAGTATTTTTCTATTGCTCAGTAAGAACCCATTCTACCTTTATGTCCCTGGCTATCTAAGACCATGCTAGTGTCAGCAATCTTCAATCTGTTTGACCTCTAAACCTCAGATATCTCTGTTTTGCCCCATTAACATAAGGCAAATTACATGTCTGTCTTCCCTAAGTTCCATATTTTATTCCTTTATATTCTCTTTTATTAGGCTGCATTTGTAAGGAAAATACACTATAAATTGTACTACAGATATTTCTATAGTTAGAAAATTGCACAGCATAGATATTTGTCTCTCAATAACTCTTTTCTGGAAGCCCAGCCAGGTGCCAAGAAAACTGTCTCTTCTATATTGACAAAGATTTTAAGCCAGTGATATTTTTAACTCTGTAATTGCCAGGATTTACATAAACAGCACAAAGATGCTTTTTAATGTTAATGTTTTAATTCTAGTCAATTTTGTTCTTTTAAAAAGTTCTCTTCTTTCATCTCTTTCTTCTGCTACAATTTAAAATGTAAACCACGATGATCTAGGATTCAGTAAATGCTGCATAGTTGGGTTGAAATTTCTAGCACATTCATGCATGAAGCAGGACATGGAGTAATGTAATAGTTTACTAACATTAACTGAATGCCCCTCAATGAAAAACATGTAATGTTAAGCCTTATTTTTCTCCTTTTCTCTGAGGGTGAAACACGGTTACCTTGTTTACTCTACCTTACTTTAACAACAGACATAGTTCAACTAATCTGAAAGCAGTTTTCAACAAGGCCTTGCCAATATATGGGAACAGGATTGGAAATCAACCTGCATCAAAGTCCCAACAAATTTGAGAAGAGGTAACAAACCCCTATCCATATCACATACGCAGGTAGTCCTTGACCTATAACAGTTCATTTAGTGACTGTTCAAAGTTACAACTGCACTGAAAAAAGTGGCTTATGACCGTTTTTAACACTTACGACCATTGCAGTATCCCCATAGTAGCCCCAAAATTCAGATGCTTGGCAACTGACTCATATGTATGACCGTTGCAGTGTCCTGGGGTCATGTGATCACCTTCTGTGGCCTTTTGACTAGTAAAGTCACTGGGGAAGCCAGATTCACTTAACAAAAGCAGTGCTACTCACTTAACAATTGCAGTGATTCTCTTAACAACTGTGGCAAGAAAGGCCATAAAATGGGGCAACATTCACTTAACAAATGTTTCACTTAACCACAAAAAATGTGGACTCAATTGTAATTGTAATGTGAAGACTACCTATACTGCAGGTAGCTGATTTTGCTTTCCTATACTGTATTATTCTGCTCTGAGCAGAGTGTTGTGTTCTATAAATTTGCATCAGCAGCCAGTTGTTAACATTAAGAAGGGCCATGCAGGAAAACTATTTACTTATTTAATTTCTATAATAATTCCGTTTAACTTTACATCTATTCCACGATGCTGTAAAGATAGCAAACAGCAATTTATTAAGCAATTAATATACCTTCCTGCTGTTTTCAGTATTTTTATACCATATGCAGATATATTTCTGACTTAGAATTTCTGGCTTAGTTCATAATTTGCAAGAAAATGAAATTTCCAAGATGTGCTATAGTTCCTAATATTCCCAGACAACTTGTTTACAATCCATGTGAGGTATGATACATTTTCATTAATTCTCTTAAATAATCTATTTTATTTTCAGAATTCTATTCACTACTCATTCGTTAGGAAGTAACAAACCTCAACAATTTAGCATTCAAAACATAGCAATCAAGAATGACGTTCACCGGATGACTGGATGACCTTCGGCAGATATTATCTTCCAGTTCAGTCTGCCTCACAGGATAAAGAGGAAAAGACCACGTAGGCTGTTCTGGATGCCTTGAGAAAAGAGTCCAACATAAATAGCAATTGCACTAGATGTATTTGAGAACCAGATTACAAATTGAAGTGGGATAATTTATTTGTATCTCTCTGTAGCAGAACGGATGGACTCTTTAACCTCTCCTAACTCTAGATTCAATCTACTTTGTGGTGTTTTCTTACTGTATTTCTAGCTGACCTAGCCTAAACAATTAATTTATTTTATGGGAAAGATCAGTGAGTTACTTCCTTATACTTCTGCCCTAGCTACCTCTAATCATCATTACACAACCAAGAAGAGGCAAAATTGTCCTTCCAAATTTTAACCCATCCTGGGTGAGAAAACATTTCTCTATCTGCTCCTCTGCTATTTTAGAATAGAAATTCTATATTTTATTCTTCTGAGCTTAACAAGATTTCTTTCCCCAGCCTGCTGAAAGTACCTGTTATGAAGCTTTAAGGATTTAGGATTCAGCACTATTTTAGCTGCTATCGTTACATATGGATTGATAGGTAACAACCAAACATAAGGTGTCTAATAATATGCCTGAATATCTATATCTATATCTATATATCTATATATCTATATATGTGTGTGTGTGTGTGTGTCTGTGTCTGTATGTATCTCTCTGTGTGTCTCTATGCATCCCTCATTTTTATATGTATATATATATATGGGGAAAAAATACAACAGACCACATTATTCTGAGACCCTGGTTGATAAAACTGAATTCCACAAATTCTGATTTTTTTAAATATTCTTGTGGGCATACAATCAAGATTATTTGATACACACAGACATACATGCCAATCATTCTATTGCCCTTAGGGGTAAGCAAAACTATGCAAAGCACATTAAAAATTAAGAATTAATTAACTAAGAATGAAAAAAATAGCAAGCCAAAGAAATTAAAGGGATTAGGTAAGAAAAAGAAATACAAACTAAATCTAAACCCAAACAGAACCAAATAATGAACAAATAACTCCCAGAGGATTTGACCCTACTGATAAACCTTTGGAGGAAGACAAATGGAGGTATGTCACACATAGAAGGAAACACAATACTCAAAGAAAGAAGCAGCATACAACTAACAAACCCCTTCTGCCCAATCCAACCCAACTAGAAGCAGCCCCATTAAAATGAGCAATTGATTTCTCCCCTTAGATGGAAACACAGCAGACCCACAACCACCCACTCAAAGACAATGTGCAGATACCTAGCAAAGAAACAACTTCAAATATCCCTAAAAAAGTCACTTTAAATATCCCTAAAAAAGTCACATCAACAAACACACCTGAGATAAACAGAAAGCACCCCAGACTGCAGCCTCCCAAAAAGGAAGGCAAGTGTTGGTAATAGGAGATTCAAAGGAACAGTAACATCCATCTGCAGACCAGACATACAATCTAGGGATGTAAGTTGTCTCTCTGGAGCAAAAATCAAAGATATGGCTGAAAACCTAATCAAAATAATTAGGCCTACAGATTACTACCCTTTCCTCCTCCTCCTCCTCCACATTGGGACGAATGACACAACAAAGAACCTTACAATAGCAAGAGATTACAAACACAACCAGATATATATGTACTCAGCAATAAATCCCACTAAATATTCATTTATTCATTTAATCAAATTTTGAATGACCCCACAATTACTCTGAACACCTTACAGATAAAAAGAACATGGCAAATATATACAAATGACCAGGAAAACAGAATAAATACAAGTTATACTCCACCCGCAACAAAAGGGAGCACCACAATCACCTTGTTTCCAAGACCTGGGAAACTGTCAGATTTTTAAATATTTCTCAGGTAGCATGAGGCTGGGAGCCACATAAATCTCAGCAGGGACATTGTTTCAAGAGGCAGGTATCACAACAATGTCCCACAAGGCTTATATTGCTTAATTGACAGGATCTTGAGCTTACCAACTTGTTAGATTACAGTGGGAGGGCAGAGAAAAATTTTTAAAAAGTGATAACCACCATCTTGAATTGCATCCTGAAGCCAACTGATAACCAATGCTGCTCTTGAAGCATTGGGATCACGTGCGTATAATGTGGCACCCCCATTTCTGATTGCTGCCCACACCATTGCATTTTGTAGAACCCATTACAGTAATGTATGTCAGCCCCACTAGGTGGCCAGGGCAAGAGATCAAAGGCTAAAACTACTCTTATTTAGAATGGCTATCTGAACAGAATCACTGTAGTACATCTCTTCCTCTTTCTTAAAATTAAATGAATTAAGAAAGTGTCTGAGCTGCTTAGGAAGATAAGTGTCTGTTATGTACTTATCTTTTATCCCTTGTCACTTTGGGAATGGAGTTTGCCTATCCCTACTATCCCTAAGCCATCTCTAGATTAAATCATTGTTTGAAGAATCTCCTGGTTTGGAAGAGGATGAAGTTATACTCAATAACTCTATGTGAATAAGAAAAAGAAAGTATTCTTATGAAATACTTTTAGGTAAATAAATACAGGATTGAAGGCTTTACACAGATTAGGACTGCAGACCTCCTCCTTAGAACTTTCAATGGAGTTAATATAATATTCAGTGGTTGTAGCATGATGAGAAATTATGCTAAATAATAGTTTCACAATGAATGAGTTGGAATAGCCTTCCATTGAGTTGTTCACATATTTCTCCAGTTTTCCACCATACACCCCAGAAAAAGTGCAAGATACAGTTTGCTATGCCACAAAAAGCTGGAAAGTTCTGGCTAGTTTAAGCAATCCAGTTTTGTAATCACAATTTGAAGTTTTCAAGTTTGAAATTAATCATAATTCAGATTAACTAGTTTGCCAGGTTCATTTAATGTAATCGACCTATGGTTACTTGTGAGAGCTACAGGCATTTTATCTGGGTGTCACAGAAGTCAGGGATTAGGTAGAATGTAAAAGGCAGGCCAAAGAATTGAGGCCTTTGAACTATGGTGCTGGAGAAGACTCCTGCGAGTTTCTTGGACTGCAAGGCGTTCAAACCGGTCAGTCCTAGAAGAGGTCAACCCCGACTGCTCTTCAGAAGGCCAGATCCTGAAGTTGAAACTCAAATACTTTGGAAGGACTCACTGGAGAAGAGCCTAATGCTGGGAAAGATTGAGGGCAATAGAAGAAGGGGACGACAGAGAATGAGGTGGCTGGATGGAGTCACTGAAGCAGTAGGCGTGAACTTAAATGGACTCCAGAAGATGGTAGAGGACAGGAAGACCTGGAGGAACGTTGTCCATGGGGTCGCGATGGGTCAGACACGACTTCGCAATTAACAACAACAAAAGTCAGGGACAGATTTTACTGACTGTGTTTCACTAAACCTTAACTGAATATGTTCTCTGAATGTTGCCAAGTTCTTAGATATCTAGATTTAAACAAACATCAAGGAAGTTTTAAATGAATATTTTTGCTTGCTCTCTTAGCTGAATTACACTTTGCTAAATTGGTCCACAGCTCCTATAATTCATCTATTCAGAGTTAACACTATAGCTACTGATAACTTATCATGAAGTAAGTAAAAAAACTGTTGACTTTCTTTCAATCCCACTTAAACAGTGAATCTCTGTTTGAATGGGTAAACAAATTACCAACAAAAATAACTATGAGGGTTATCTCTCAGTAACTGATTACACAGAGGAGCTAAGAATACAGAAAACAGTATCTTATTTATTTTCATTCTAATCTAGAGCAACAACATGCATGCCCTATGCCCAAATCAACTGGTATCAAGAATCAAAGTAGTGTAACCTATACAGATGTTCTGCCCTTGGAGAGAGTTTGCAGTAACAATAGATTAAATATAATTAAATCAAATATTTAAAACATAAGTTATGGCTGACCAAACATAATTAAGTCTATTTATTTGATTAATGTCAAAGTTAGCTGTTGCCTGAAACCTATTGCATAAATTAAAATATATGCATATATTTCCCCATGCTATAAACAAACAAAAATAATTAAGAAACTCCTTAGGGATGAGGAGGTAATTGGTTTAACTGTGCATGATTCACCATTTGAAAGCAAAGGATGTGGTTTCTCCCTAAAACTAGAAGTGGTTAGTTTTCTATATATTATTTTTTATAGCAGCACTGATGTATATATTTGGCTTTTAAAATGTAAAATGTAAATGATGAACTCGGGCAGGAGAAACCTTATTGTATAAGGCAGGGGTCTGCAACCTTGACAACTTTAAGACTTGTGGACTTCAGCTCCCAGAATTCTTCAGCCAGTATAGTTATGCTGCCTCAGGAATTCTGGGAGCTGAAGTTCACAAGTCTTAAAGTTGTCAAGGTTGCAGACCCCTGGTATAAGGTATTTCATTTAAAAGAGCAAATGTTTTTTGTTTTTTTTTACAAATCTCCATATTAAAAAAAAACACAGATGTGGTGTACCTTTCCCCTATTTTGTGAAATGGAATAGCTGAAGTAAGCATAAATGTTCATAACAGGGCAGGCTTGAAGACAACTTACAGATGGACCTTCTAGCCGGAATGGCACTAGAGGAGTACTCTTCAGAATAAAAAAATGGGAAGTATTTGCTTTGCAAGCCTAATCTAGACGTCCTCATTTTTGATTTGTGGACTTCTGGCTGTGAGAACCACATCTGCGTTTTTGTTTTCCAGTCAAAGGACCTGTAATCATAGATTCTGTTCCAGCCTTCTTGAAGGCTTAGGCCAGGGGTCTTCAAACTTGGCCCTTTTATGACTTGTGGACTTCAACTCCCAGAATTCCTCAGCCAGCTGGCTGAGGAATTCTGGGAGTTGAAGTCCACAAGTCATAAAAGGGCCAAGTTTGAAGACCCCTGGCTTAGGCTATCCAAAACATCATCAGTGTAGGAGCCTCACTGGAGCTGTTACAAAGATGGCTTGTTTTGTCTTCTCTGGTTTTTGCAAGCATAGTTCATTTCCAGCACCCTTTACTTTCCCCAATGGGGCCATTTAGCTTTTTGGCATTTTGAAGCAGTTCTTTATGGTAGTCAAATGGTGGCTTGTTAAATCAGGTTTTTCCCAGATGTGCTACCATAATCTATGTTTTCTGGGCCCTGTAACTGTTCCTTAACCATATCTGAGAGCAAGCCTACAACTTGGAAGAAAGCTGCTTTTGTGACAAGGGTACATATGTAAAAACTCAAGAAACAAATCTAAAAAAATGTGCTGTGAGAAAAAGGAAATTAAACCTTTAATGTGGACATGGTAGGAGGAGATCCATATTTGTCTATTGATCGCAAAAAAGAACTTTTCTGACTACCAATTTTTATTAAAAGTCATACGTTTTCATGGGCTGCAGCTTACTTAATCAGATGCACAGTCTGGAGTATATTAGTCAGAAAACATATTCCCAGACTCCTGGTTTTTTTTTACTTTTAAAACAGGTCTCTCTATACCATGGGTGTCAAACTCGCCACGTCACATGACGTGCCGCGATGTATCGTGACTTTTTTTGCATTGGCGAAGCTGGGGTGGGCACAGCCTCTGTATGATGCAACCGGCCCGTGGGCCAGCAGTTTGACACCCCTGCTCTATACAGTACATGTTTTTGTCTCTGATTACAGCTTCTCATCTTCTATGTTTTCATTTTAATTGTCAGTAGAAAGGCTACCCCAAACTAGAACTCTTCGAAATAGATTTTTTTCACCACTTTATTTTTAAAGAATTCATGCGCAATAGCCCTCCAAGATCAAATTGTGCTTTCTCCAAGAATTCTGGATTCTATTAGCTTTAGATCTGGAAAAAATAGTTCACTAATAAGATTAGATTGCATCGTCTGTATACTCCACACAACTGTTGCAGGGTACGTTCAACCAAAAGTGTCAGTAAAAACACATTGATGCACTAATGCCTAACAATGCATGGATGTATCTACAGGTTTCTATTTCATAACTGACCCAAAGAAAATCTTAGTTCTCTTTGCTGGAAAGTGTTTTGGTGAGAAATGACTCCAGGACTGGCAAAACAGATCAATAAAATTCCATATCCTATTCAGCACCACAAAAGCAGAAATCCTGGAGTCCTAAGGACATTGTTTAAGATAAATGTATGGAAATCAGATGTTTGGCTTCCTGGGTCCTATAAAACTAAAAAAAACAAAAAACCCTTACAACTATTATAGCAAGTGTGTGTGTCTCTGTGTGTGTGTGTGTGTGTGTGTGTGTGTGTGTCTGTGTGTGCCTTTAAGTCTGTCTTGATTCCTGGTAATTGCCTGGACAAAGCCTTGCAATTTTCTTGGTGAGGTTTTTTGTATCCGGCTTGCCATTGCCTCCTTCCTAGGGTTGAGAAAAAATGACTGGCCCAAGATCACCTGCTCGCTTTGTGCCTACAATTGGACTAGAACTCGTAGTCTCTTTATTTCTCGCCTGATGTCTTGACCTTTTTATTTTGTTAATTTCTTTTGGAATTCATGGGGTGTAGGCTGACAAATGCAAAATTCTTCACAAATACATAATGTCAGAATGAATGAGAAGATAATCAAACACATGAAAACTGTTCTGATAGGTTTTGAAACCACAGAAACAAAGGGGTTTCTACATTAAGACCATCACAATCAAAATCTAAACTCATTTAACTGCATAATTGGACCTGTCAATGTCATTACACAATTGCTGCTGTTGTTTTTGTAAACACCATTTTGGCTTTCTTCAATAATTAGCTTTTTTTAAAATGTTTGTTTATGTGACTGATGTGTTTTAAAGAACAGCATTCTATTTACTTTTACTATAATCATTATAGAAAACTTGCATATTTTGTAGATCGCCCTGTATCTTCTGTAAAAACAACTTCTCAATAAAGAAAGAGAAATTATGGTGCAGTCACTTGAAGGAGGTTAGTTTCAACAACCTCTTTCTAAACAACTGATGTTCATACAATAAGATAAAGCCTTCTTCAAGTCCAGCTCAGCCCGATGACTTCATGGATGTATAGTTGTAATAGTCTTGATAATAATACAGAAGCAGCTCACAATCAAGTCCAGTGCTGTGCAAGGGACATCTCTTTCCAAATTAGAGTGTTTCTCCTTGTCTTTCTAACTCTCCAGAGTAAGGACGTGGGGGTGGAAAAGAAGAGGAAAAGCAGGAAGGAATTCAGTCAGCCAGAGGTATTCCTCCCCCATAGAGAAAACCACTTATTGCTCCAAATCCAAACATTTATTAATCTGAAGTTCTTACAAGAGGAAATTTAAATTTAATAAATCTAGACTAAGTTTGGTTTGGTTCACAGAGAATCCCAAGGGCCCTTCTTCACGAGTGTGTTCACATGCTTTTTTTTCAATCTGTGTAGTGGCAGAAAAGTAGGTAGCATAATGTGTATATTTATCGTGGTTTTTATTATCGCCTGTTCACCGCCCTGAGTCCCGTAAGGGAGATAGGGCGGTATATAAATTCAATAAATAATAATAATAATAATAATAATAATAATAATAATAATAATAATAATAATAATAATAATAATAATAATAATAATAATAATCTCTATTCTGCCTCAGCAATGATGTCTGAGTCTAGGCCAGGGGTAGGCAACCTTGGCTCTTTTATGACTCATAGACTTCAACTCCCAGAATTCCTGAGCCAGCATGGCTAGCTCAGGAATTCTGGGAGTTGAAGTCCACGAGTCATAAAAGAGCCAAGGTTACCTACCCCTGGTCTAGGCCTTTCCCTTATAGATTTCATGATAGAAAGAAAGCAATTGTTCGATTCCCCTGATGTCATGTTTTGAACAAAAATATGAGGCAAGATATTGATTGTAATCAATAAACAAAAATGAAATGCCAAGACTAATTGTCCTAAATTATTTATGTCTCAATGTACTTGATACTTCCCTTAGAGTCTTTTCAATACGCTGTCAGCTGTTTGGAGTTTTTCTTCTTTTAATTGTATCTCTGAAGTCAGGAAAAAGTCAATTCAATTTGAATCTAGGAGTTAAGAGCTGGTGGTATTTCCCAAATTTTTTGTGTCTTAACAAATAGAATCAAAATGATTTTAGACAATTTCTAAATCTGTCAGGGAAGAAACATGTATTTGAAAATCAATATTTTTTCTAGATATTAACCATGACAAATGAGATTTATGTTCCAGCAAATAATTGAAAAGGTAGTAAGGCTAAAAATTCTTCTTCAAACAAACAAAAAAAAGATGCTTTAGAAAGACTTAGTATTAGAAATAGCTTACTAGTACTGCCTAGCTAGGACTAGAATTTGAAAGGAATTAAATAGAGTCAGATTCAGTTTAGTACTTGGATAAAAGACTACCAAGAAATCTTAGAACGTCTTCTATTTTCTTTCAGCAGAGCTGATACAAATTCAAAGCTTTCAATTACACATTCAATCTGGATTTATGAAATAAGAAATTATGAATATTTGATGAAACAATCTATTTGGAGGTCCTTGCATCCTCTCTCATGTATAAAGAGAAGTCTATATGTCTAGACTTCTATATAAAACAGACATGATTTCAAGCCAAGTTTGGGTCCTACTGATTCCAGGGACCTGTTCAGTAGTTTTTGTTGGCAACAATAAAATTGTTGATTTGCAATTGCCCTTTTCCAGGGTAATTTCCCCCCCCCCCAACATCTCAGTCTACTCCTAGCTCTAAGACTAAATTAGAGTTCTATTTATGTGGTCACTAAAAGTTGCCACTGACTTGATGGCACATAATCAATTGCAATTCTTTTTTCTTTATTTTGAAATCTTTATATAAAACACTGAAAAGTATACATTTGGTACAATACAATTATGTCAGTGGCTAAATTATAAAAAAAATACATGTGAATGTGAGAATTTGTCAATTTACATAGCTGTGATCTAGGTAAACATATTTCTTTTCATGATAATCAAGAGATGGCTAAACTGTTAATAGTACTATTTATTAATATGGAATAAAGTTATTAATTATATGAATTTGCTTATAATGTATAAATCACAGTTTCTTAGTTCTTAAACAGTTTTTTTTAAAAAAACACTTAAGCTTTTATTGTATTTTCATTTGCCCTAACATACACATATTTGTATGTACTATTTTTCCTTAATAAACTATTTTTTGCAAGAAATTCTCTTAATATAATGAAATTATATTTGTACCATTACTAATCTGCAGCCTAAACACAAGTAATTCCTTTGATTCTACACACTGGGAAAAATAAAATCAATGACCAATCTTAGAATCATCACTGATCTGAAGAAATCTGAACCTGAAAAAAGAATGTTAGTGTGAAATCTATTTCTGTTAGAGGAAAAAAAAGATTTGCGTATATTCTATAGCAAGCTGAATTAATAATACAGTGGTACCTTGGTACTCATTGTTAATTGGTTCAGGGAGGCATGATAAATATGAAAAAAACATGAATACCAAACATTTTCCCATAAGGAATAATGTAGTGAGTCCCAAGGCTGCTGACACTGACAAGTTCTAGCTTGTGCGTTGGGGACCAAACAAATGGTGAGTACCAGGACAAAATTTTCATGTCAAAATGCGTTGAGTACCAAATTTGATGAGTTTCAAAGCAGTTGACTACCAAGGTACTACTGTACCTCTCTTATTACCCAACCATGTTAATTTGGAGGAAGAGTTTATTTGCCCTTTCTTGGCTGATTTCCAAATATCTCCAGAACTGTTAGTCAGGGTTGGGTTTTTTTGCAGTTGCTATTTCTGTTAGCCATTGAATTATCTACTAATGAGAATAATTTGTTTTTCTTTTAAATTGATTTCCATTTTATCTATATTGCATTTCTATATTTTTGACTTGTTTTTAACATGTGCCATTCTCTGGGTTAATGCATTTTGCTCTTTTTAAGATAAGTGAAACAAAACAGTATTTTTTAAAGTTAATAATAAGTACAGAGGGCAATTTCATCAGGACCTCCAGTATTCTGGAAAAGTTTAATACTTTACTCTCTAGCCAAACTCTTGATATCCCCAAGCGATTAGTTTTAGAAAATGAAAGCTCTACCAGTGCCAGGTTACAGCTCCACCTTTTGCCTCCACTTTGAGATCAGACTTTTCCTTCTGAGTTGTGCCATCTCTAATGACAGCTATTATGGAATCAGAGTTGGAAGGGGCTCATCGCATTCAACTCTTATTCAGTCACAAGAAACCAAATTAAATGACTTCTGAAAAATGGCTGTCTGGACAGTGAAAGGAAAGGCTGACATTGTATTCAAAAGCAGGGCATTTATGAGAATAGAAAGTTGTAGTGTTGCAGAATATGTGCTGCAAGTGAGCAAACGGAAAACCGAGGTTACTTATCTTTTTCTAAGGACAGTTTTAGCAGCCAAACTTGATGAAATATAGATAGCAGTCAGAGGTTTACGGAGCTTGAAAATGAAGGATGTGAAATGTTGGGTTGTCTGTGTGGCAACCAACTCCCACATAATTAAAAGTAGAGTTCCTTTCTGCTTCAGCAGCAGGAGGAAATGGAAGCTGCAGCCAACGCTACCTTAATCGTGATGGGCTTTGTGTTGCTTCAGAATCAGGCTGGCCCTCAGTCCAATGAACCAGTCTTCCATTGAATATTTGGAGGAACATCCAGGTAATGAAGAATACTTGTTGCAATCTCCTACTGGCTAGTGGAGGATGAGAGTGATTAACTCATAATAAACTTCTGATATTCTCAGTATTCTAAGACCAGCAGAAATGAAGATAAGTGCATTAGAGCAGGGGTCCCAATCCTCAGACCAGGGGTAGGCAACCTTGGCTCTTTTATGACTCGTGGACTTCAACTCTCAGAATTCCTGAGCCAGAATTCTGGGAGTTGAAGTCCACAAGTCATAAAAGAGCCAAGGTTGCCTACCCCTGCCTCAGGCTGTGACCCACTACCGGGCCTTGGCTCATTTGAAACTGGGCCACAGGAAGTGGAGAGTGAGCGCGCATGTGCATGCAGCTCCAGTTGCACAAGCAGCGGGAAAACGCAGCTCCATTTATGCGAATGGGGGGCATGTATGCTTGCTGCTCATGCAAATGGAACTGCTCAAGTGTAAGGAGAAGGGCGGGGTAAAAGTTTAATTAATAAAATAAATTAATAAAATAAATAATCATTCCCTCTCCCTCCCTTCCCCCGCCAATCCACAAAGCCGGAAAGGTTGTGGATCGCTGTTTGAGAGGGATTGGGAGGATGGAAGCATGTGAAAGTCCCTGGGATGAACTAAACTTCCAATAATTCCAGTTCATTTAATTCTAACAAACTAATTGAATCAGTTCAGTAATGGATAATCTCCCCATCCCCATCAATAACCTGAGTCTTAAAGCAGACCAAATTGGCAGGGAAGTGTAGGAAAAAACATGGTCTCACGCACCAGCTAGTATCGGAATCAAAGTCTTCCATTCGTCAATATAGCTTGCATATGCCCACACCTATGCATTAAGGGTAGGAAAATGTTTTGAGCAAGATGGGGGGAAAAAGAAGACAAATGATATATAAGGGAAGCTTATACTTTACTTTGCTTCATTGCTCCACTTCACACTGTGATACACTCAGCCTTCTTGTTTTGCTTGGGTCTCATGAAACAGCCAATTGCCTCAACTAAAGGCCTCTATTTAAAGAAAATGGCTACTGAGCATGAACCAAACCCATTTTGGCAGACTGAGGTAAAGGGTTACTCTGCTCTATGGCTCTGAAGCAGGAGGCCATCCATGGTTTTAGGAGGAGGACAAGGAATGCTTCACTTAAACTTCACTGATACACCACTTTAACACTCTCCACATCCCTCATTCATCCACTCCTTGCCACACAGCAAATGCCAGCTGCCTGAACAACTCCCAGTTCAATTATCTATTGGTGCAGGGATACATCAAAATCAAAATGATAATATGACTTATATTTGAATCTTAATTCCTGAGCAGGATGGAGAAAACACAAATCTCTGTAACTCTCAAACAGCTGGTTCTAGTTTCAACCACACAACCACAGTCCTCTGCTCTATAAAAGGAAGTGAGACAGCAAATAATTGCTCATATAATAGCAATAGCATTTAGACTTATATCTAAATCACTAGGAGGTTTACGATGCAGAAGCATTATTTGCATATTGCCCCCAACAACCTGGATTCTCATTTTACCAACCTCTAAAGGATGGAATATATCTTGTATTTTAATTACAACTACTACATTTGGGGGGGGGAATACAGATGCCATCTAGACAGCCATCTCTTTGCTGCCATCTCAATATCATCTGGATTTTTTTGGGCCCAGATGTAGTAGCTCTACTTTAAATTATAGCATCATAGGGCAGGAAGGGACCTTGTAGATTTTCTAGCAATACTTTTATCTAAATATAATGTTCTATAATTCAGCTTAATTATAGCAATAATTTTGTCAACCAGACTCAGTTTTCTGGACTACAGGGCCTTGAAGTGATGGACTCTGAACCAAACCATGGATAATATGTACAGAAGCAAGAAGCTCATTTAGTTCCTAGGATGTGTTCAATGTTGCATGCTACACTTCACTATCAAAATCATTCACCTGAAAAGTCTTCTAACAAAATCAAGTGAATCCATTTAAACTGTCTTTAGCACAAAGTGTTTCATGCATTCATCTATAGCTACATTACCAAAATACCATTTTTGTGCCTACTTTTTGAGAGAGGCTATGTTAATCGGCTTGGTTTGCAATAAATCATGGATAACTGTTTCATGAGCAAGAAACTGAACCGAACTCTTCTTTATGATTGATGCTAAAATTAACTCATAATTTCTAAAGGTGGCTTTAAGGACACTGATCCACAGCACATGTATGCAAAGTAAAATCCACTCTTCCAAGTGAATTTTCAAGACATAGCTACATAATTATGGCTTTAACAATATAATTATGAAGAAAGACATGACCTCCCAGCCCCCTTTCCACTCATGAAGATGTAATTATGAATATGGTGTGCACGTATTGTATTTGAAACAAATACAGAAGTATTTAAATACTTTGCATCCAAGAACACTTAACAGTAAGTGAAAATGGGATATATCTACTGTTTGTTGTGTGTTTGTGTTGCTATTATTCTAAGTGGATTTCTTTTTTCCCCCTATTCATTTCCCTCTAATCATGTATCAGTTTTGCCTTTATTTCTTATGCAATTTCTATCCTTTCTGCTGAACTTGGATGCAGCAATTACAAAACTCAGAACTACAATTCTAAGCATTCCATTATTGTCTGCAACATTTCACAGCATGGATGAAATGTCATGGAAGAGAGTTGCCTAAAAAAAAAGAATATGTTCTCAGAAAATACTCTTATATATACCTGAGATACTATAGACAGGATAACAAATGTAGAATTCTGTGGAAATGTTTTGGGCAAAAGCAATAGCCTAATCTTATTTTAAGAAATAATAGTTTTTTTATATAATTTCTCCCTGCTTGCACTTGTTTATTTCTTTGCAATAATACTGGGAAATCATTACAAATAGTATTATTTGAAACCAACATTTCAAAAGAAAAGAAGAGAAGGGAAAGGAAAGGAAGGGAAGAGAATTGAGGAATCCTATAGTAGTAAGAACTCTACTAAGAGATTTGGGGACATAGTGATGAAAATGCAATAGGGTTTGCATTCAATGGCAAACCATTTATTGAAGTCCAGTGCCAACTAACCTTAGCTGATTCAGATGAAAAGGGTTTGAATTAGCATGCACTGAATTAAAAGACTGGCTCTATTATTACCAGTTGCTTAATTGAATCAAAGATGGGCAACCATTGTAAACCAACCAAAGAAAAGATCAGAGGTAATTAGTTTTAGTTTCATAAAGGTGTTTGGGGCTAAAGTAAGTGCTCCTGTCAATCGTGTCCCTTCCTATCAGCAAAACAGAAGATGAATGAGAACCAGAAAGGAATAGGAAAAGTCCTTTGACTCCATCAGTTCTGATACTGGCAGGTTATTTGGCCATCTCAATTTTTTATTTTATCTCTGAAAAAATACAAGGAAGTGAAAACCTCCCAGACTCCTTTTCTTCAGCTTAGAAAACTTCAGAAATGAGTGCTGTCAGGTTCCCCAATTGATCATGTATGGTTGGAGCATGTATCCAGCCGATTAAAATGGAAGCAAATAGCTAATTCAGTCGTTTATTCTGAACAATACCACTAATTAGTACAAGGTTACTGAGTTGATAGGTCAGCTGAGATCTTGCTCCAATTCACATTAGAAGTTTTTAGCATTTGCAGGTTGCCATGGCTGAAGAGGAATTCAGTGATTCTTCTGGAACTGTGATCTTCTATCAAACTGACATCTCTTATCTAAATACAAAGTGTTTTACAGTCCTCCACTGCCGCTATTGTTTAAATATTTATTTATTTATTTATTTATTTTATTTATTTATTTAATTTAATTTATATGCCGCCCTTCTCCCAGCGGGACTCAGGGCGGCGCACAACATATTTAAAACCAAAGCATATATACAATCCCCCCCTTAAAACCGAATTAAACCGAATTTTAGGGTAAAAATGTTGGGAAAGTTTAAATAGGCAAGTTCCTAACTCTAACACAGTGGACTTTCTGAAAGATCTTTGGGAATTGGCTGGGAAGCTGTCAATATCCTTATTAATTTTATTATATTGTTCTGTATTGTCTCAATGTTTTTATTAATAATTAATAATAATAGTACATTTCCTAGAGTTTATCTAGGCAGAGTCAATGGATACAGTAAACTTAATAAATAAATAGATAACTTGTGCCTTCCAAAATAGTTGATAAGCTATTTCAACAGTATACAACATAAAACAGAACAAAAATATTTTATGGATTCTTGTGATGCTGTTTTCAGAAAATGAAGTCTTATCCATGGAATTTGCTGAATATTACAAGCAGAACAATCCAGAAAATTAATATCATAGCAACTGGAAATCAGAATTTATATTCAAATTATTTTGAAAATAATTAAAAAGCAAGAATGAACACTAGCCAATTAACAGAATAATTCAGTGTTTGACATGATTGCCTGAAACCTAACAAAAAGCACTATTATTTCTTGGAGAGCTTTATTCTTTCAAAGGTCTCTGGCTAAAGATGTCTCGATAAGTCAACACAGCTTCATTAATCCCTAGAACATAATCTAGGCTGCATTTTATAATATGAATTTCATTAACTTTCATTAGTGCCAAATGCTTGGCTGTTCAAGGAAAGGGTGGGAAAAGGCCAACTTCACAAGAGAGCTTCACGTTAATGACAAACCTCTTTAGAAAGGAAGCATACACGAAGAGGAGATTTTTCAAAATACAGTGATTTGCTGAAAGTTTTATCAACTTCCTTAAACAAATAATTTCCTCTGAGCCTCAAGAGACAATAATGGGGTAGGAGAGCAGGGAAAAAAAATCATCCTTGTGAAGCATAGAATTCTGGGACTAAATCCCCTTTTCTATCCCTACATAGAATGAAATGTGGTGAATTATTAAATGTGCTTTTTGTTGGGCAACTGACTGTTATCTGTAAAGGATCACCCATTTTCTTGAGGAAAACTGAAAACTGACAGAGTTGAGCCAATTAAGGCTAACTGTGTTCTCAATGAATTGTGACCAATCAATGGTAATAGCTTATTATGATGATAAGGGCATCCATCTCTTAAACTGAAGGCCAAATACACATTTCAGCAGCTTTCTTGATTCATAGACCATTACCTCACAACTCTGGATTGACAGGAGCAACAGTAGCATAAGCAAAAATAAACATAGACAATTGTTTTACTCTGCTGATTATATTTACAGGGTATCGGTGTGTGTATGCCTGCACATGTGTGTATAGAATTATTTTGTTTTTCTTCTTAATGGACCTGCCTAAATATTCCCTATTTTTACTAGCAAGATGTCCAACTGAAAGTACTTATACATTTACACCCAGGCATACAAGTTTCTCATGGTGAACAAACACATGAGACATTTGGATGTATTTCTGAATGGCATTTTTAACCCTGTTTAAATTTTCCAGTGTTAGAAATACCCAACATTTAATAATAGTAGAATATTCTACTTCTGATTTGAGAAGTTTGGTTAGCTTCCTTTTAATCCAATAAGTGCTCTCTCTGAGATAATCTTCTTTAGGGAATGAAAGAAAAGGGGGTTAGAAGATGCTTTCCTCATGGTTTAGAATGCATGAAATTTCAAGATTTATGGACATTTCAGCAAAGGCAAGAGCTTTTCAGGACTCCATTTTGTATTTGCAAGAAAAGTTTCTTTATGGCAACCAAGATCCAAGCTACTGTTCATTAGGAAATGAACTGGAGTTGTTTGCTTCTTTTTATATGGATACTAATCAAGATAATTTAGTAAGAGATATCTTCAAACTGAAGGTGAAAACCCACTGACCTCCTCAAAGATGTATCTCAAAAAACAATATCTTCAAATTGAAAGTGGATCCCATTGACCTGCTCAAAGACAAATCTACAAGGTCTGTAAAATAACCAAACTGCTAGGAAGATGTGGATTCCTCCATAATTGTACAGATCAATGTCCTGAGTATATAATTTGATGTGGCTGGATCTTCTCCTTGAGGCTTCAAGGAGAAGATCCTGCCAAATCAAATTATATATTAAAAATCTCCAGTGATGGAGCACCCACAATTTCTGGAGGCAAATTGTTCCACTGGTTAATTGTCCTCACTATCAGGAAGTTTCTCCTTAATTATAGCTTGCTTCTCTCTTTGATCAGTTCCAACCATTGTTTCTTGTCCTGCCCTCTGGTGTTTTGGTGAATACCCCCTCTTCTTGATGGCAGCCTCACAAATACTGGAATACTGCTATCACGTCTCCCCTATTTCTTCTTTACTTTAGACTAGCCAAACCCAAGTCCTGTAGCCGTTCTTCGTATGTTTTAATATATAAACCTTTAATCATCTTAGTTGTTCTTCTCTGAATTTTTTCCAAACTCTCAACATCTCTTTTGTGATATGGTGACCAAAATTGGCTGCAGTATTCCAGGTGTGGTCTTACTAGGGTTTTATAAAGCAGTACTAATACTTCGTGTCATCTTGATTCTATGCCTCTGTTCATACAACCCAAGATTGTATTAGCTTTTTTGGCTGCTGCTGCACACTGCTGGCTCATAGTCAAGTGATCGTCCACTAGGACTCCAAGGTCCTCTCACGGTTACTATTTTTAAGCGAGATCTCGCCCAACATGTACTTGTACCTTTGATTTTTCCTGCCTAAATGTAAAACTTTGCTTTTCTCCACATTGAAACTCATTTTGTTGGATAGGGTCAATTGTTCAAGTTTGTCAAGATCTTTTTGGATCCTGAGTTTGTCTTCTGGGGTGTTGGCTACTCCTGCCAGTTTGGTGTCATCTGCAAATTTGATGAGTTCCCCTTCAATTCCCTCATCTAAGTCATTGATAAGATATTGAAGATTACTGGGCCTAAGACGGAATCTTGTGGTACCCCACTGCTTACTTCTCTCCATGTGGATGTAGTGCCATTGAGGATTACTCGTTGAGTAGGGTTTGCCAGCCAGCTACAGATCCATCTGGTGGAGATGTTGTCTATTCCATCTTTTTCTAGCTTACTAAGGAGTAGGTTGTGGTCTACTTTATCAGATGCCTTACTGAAATCTAAGTACCTGTATACTACGTCCACAGCATTTTGCTGATCTACTAGTTTAGTCACTTTATCAAAGAATGAAATAAGATTGGTTTGGCATGATCTGTTTTTAACAAACCCATGCTGGCTACTAGTTATAAATTTGTTTCCTTCTAGTTGTTTGCAGATGTGGTTTTTTATTATCTTTTCTAGGATGTTCCCAGGTATTGATGTTAAACTGATTGGTCTGTAGTTTCCTGGGTCTGTTTTTTTCCCTTTCTTGAAGATGGGAACCATATCAGTCCTTTTCCAATCCTCAGGTACTTGCCCAGTGCTACAGGATTTATGAAAGATGTGGTGCAATGGTTCTGAGATAACATCTGCCAGCTCCTTCAGAACTGTAGGATGTAATATGTCAGGTCCCGGTGATTTATATTCGTCAAGATCGGATAGGTGTTCTCTTACCATTTTCTTCCTTATTTTAATTTTTCTTTCTAGATTGTCTTTTGCAGTGTTTTTTTTTGTACGTTGGGCTATAGTTTCTTATATACATACAGACAGACAGACAGACACACATACACATGTATACACACGTGTGTATGTATATATGTGTGTATAGACACATACACATGCACACACACATACATACACAGATACGTACATCCTTAACTAGCTTACGGAATGATCTGAAGAAGTTAAGAAACTGGAAAAAGTCAAAGGATTGATGGGGTCTCATCCATGCAAATCTTCACAAAGCAAGACTTTTCTCCTATCTAGCTGATCTTTTACACATAAAATATATGCCCTTAATTATAAGCATCTTATTACCCCTTACAACACTTATTTGTCTCAATGCTATTACAATAGAGAGAACCAAGGACTTCTAGGTTATTTGTTTCTGCTTCTGTTAGAAGATTTTATTTGTATTATTGAATCTTACCACTTGGGAGAACATACCATGACTGCCCCAAGAGGTATGCAGTGTTCTTATTTTGCTGCTTGCCGGTAGATAAATAAAATAAATTCTAAGTCCTCAGAAAGTGTTAGAAAAGAAACTTTTTTCCAATGGTGCACTTCTATTTCAGGATTCTTGCCCTTTCATTTTTCTTCCAACCACGCTCTCTGATTCCCAGTCTTATGGGTGGCAAACCAAAGCAGATTAAGTGAGGAAAAGCTTTAGGTTTATTCTTTATGAGGGACATTGTGCAAATCCAGTTCTAAGTGGTCTTGAGAATAATTTGGAAGACTGAAGATGAATGTTCTAAACAAACAAATTTGAACACAACAAAATAGCTCTCTACAAATAGTATATACATTGAAATAGAAGGGAGGAATTTCTGGGAGAGTAAATCAGCAGGTGACTTAGTTCATCAGGTCATAATCAGTGGTGGGATTCAGCTAGTTCACACCATTTTGGCAGAACTAGTAGTTAATTTTTTGCTGCCCAGGCCCAGAATGGACTTCCGGAAACAGCATCCATAAAGAGAACTGGTTGTTCACATATTTGAATCCCACCACTAGTCATAATACAGTACACTTTAAGGGCACAATGATGGAGAAAACTGATATCCGGTTTAGCAATTAAACTAGACAGACTCTGAGGGAAAAAAATGGATAGATACTGTACAATGAAATTATAATTCCAGGCATAAATTCCAGAAAACCACATTCAGAAAAATTATTTTATTATATTATATTGTATTGTACTATAACCAAATACAATCTAGAAAAACTGATATAATCCAGTTTTTGCTATTTAAAACAATGCTTTATTGAATTTACTAATAATGACCTGCAATATTCTATTTTCACAGCAAGGTGCTAAATTAACTCCACTAACTGTGTCATCATGGCTGTAATTTACATGATATAACATTACAGTTAATATATATTATAGTAATTTGCACATGTTTTCAGTAGTACTGTAGTATGAAAAAATTATATGATGCAGTTATTAAGGCAAACTGTTTCATTCCTACATAAGTTCTCTGACAGCAACTAAAGTCCTTCCAAATTACAAATGAAATAATGCTTACCATGCTCAATTGAATAACAGGCATTGGTTCTGTTATTTTATTTTCTTATTTTCTTCTTGAGTAGAGTAGGAAGGAGAAATGATGTGAAAAATGTTCACCAGAAACACAAGAAATATTCAATCCCACTTGGAGCAAAGAACCAAAACCCTGCTCAAGGCTTATGTTGAATATAGTTGAATTTCTTTGAAATCTACTGCCCTGGACAAAATGTCTATATTCTTTGAAAAAGATGCAATTGAATCCTTACTTACCTTTTGTCCTTTTAGTTTTTAACCAATATTTTAACCAGGAAGAAAAGATTAAAGGAGAAAACCCTTGAGATAACTACTTTGGGAAATGTTCCTATAGATTTAAATGAATTCCAAAATGAACAAGAGAACAAAGGGAAAATCTCAACTGAGGTTTTACTTTGATGAGTAAACAGTTATGGACAATATTAATAAAACAGATTCCATTCTACATGACTTAATCTAATTCTACACTTCAAGAAGGATACTGATATACCCAAAGGAAATCATAGTAAAATATTCATTTCAGGACTATAATTTAGCACATCATCCCAAAATAGGCAACATATTGCTGGTGAGGGATATATTATGGAAACACATCAAGAATAGCTTTGATTTAATCCCAAATTTTGTTTTTTAATGACTAATAGGGGGATTTTCCACACTGCTGCTTTAAACTGTTTGACTCTCATGCATAAACCAACTAGACAGGAAGTTTGATTAAGAAATCCTTTTTCTTAATCCTATTTCATTAGTGAACTTGTTTTAAAAAATGGCCACCAAGAGCAGCAAGTGAAAGTGATGGAGAGAAGAGGTTCTAGCTACTGTGTAGAGTAGTGAAGGTGTTTACTTATAATGAAGGCAGCAAGCAAATCCAACAGCATAGCTTGGATGGGAATAGCTGGAAAACATTACTTTTGACACATAGCAGAAGAGAAGTAATGAAAGTTGACTTCTTAGTGGGCTGCGGGCAAACAGAGGATAATGTCTAGTTTGTTCTAGTGGTTAAGGCACCAGGCTAGAAAGCAAAAGAGTGTAAGTTCAAGTCTCGCCTTAGCCATGAAAGCCAGCTGGGTGACCTTGGGCCAATCTCTCTCAGTCCAACTCATTTCCCAGGGCTGTAGTTGTGGGCAAAATAGAAGGACGAAGGCATGTTGGATATGTTCGCCACCTTGAGTTATTTGTAAAAATAATACTAGGATATAAATAACAAAATAAATAAAAATGCTAGGCAATTCTGCCCTTAAGGAATACTCCAACCTCATTATCTGGATGGCATGAGGCTGGTCATGCAGATCAACCCAAAGTCTGATTTACTTATCAGTATCCAATCATAGGGATAATGCAGCATTCAAATGAGAGACAATTGTGTTAATTTTAGAAAAGGTAATTCAGTCACATCCAAATCAGGAAGCAGGATCCTTTTTTCATCTACGTGCTTTAGAATTGGTGTGTTAATGGTCCATGTAGGTATGCTTATGTTTCAAGATCCCTAAGAGTAGAGACCCAAAGATATGTCTGCCATTCTCATTCTGAAATTTCCATATTGTCCAAATATATTGTCCAAATATGAAATATTCCAGAGGTTTTCTATCCTTCTTGACAATTATATAATATTAACATGGTTTTTCTTTAATCTTTGTTTTTTAGGAGGGGACAAGTTATCTGAATTATTGCTCTCTTACTTAAGAACAGTAACAAAACAAAAATGACTGGCCTAATTATCAATAAAGTAGGAATGCTAGGACCTGTGTTTATATGCTTCAAGTATATTTTAGTCTGCTTTATTTTTTAATAATGCAAAGAATAAGAATTAAGAAATATTTAAGAATCAATAAGAACTAGTGTAAGAGACAGAGGGAGGGAGAAAATATGATATTCTTTTGATACTCATCTATTGAGACAGGATAGCATAAGTGGAAGCAGGCAATGGGGAGAGGAGAATGGGTAAACCCTCCTTCTCTCTGCAAGCCTTTCTTCTCTTTCTGACAGCCTTTTCTCTAGGAGTACACAGAGTTCTTGAACTTAGCCTGGGACCACATGAAATAGGCTGATCTCAGGAAGGACCTTCCCATCCCACCTGAAACATCTACTGTATAGCATTATTCCAAAGCTATTATTTTCCTGGGCTCCAAGATCACCTCAGATGGGGACTGCAGCCAAGAAATTAAAAGACGCTTGCTCCTGGGGAGGAAAGCTATGGCAAATCTAGACAGCATACTAAAAAGCAGAGACATCACCCTGCCAACAAAAGTGCGTATAGTCAAGGCCATGGTTTTCCCAGTTGCAATGTATGGATCTGAAAGTTGGATCATAAGAAAGGCTGAGCGACAAAGAATTGAGGCCTTTGAACTATGGTGCTGGAGAAGACTCCTGCGGGTCCCCTGGACTGCAAGGCGTTCAAACCGGTCAGTCCTAGAGGAGATCAACCCTGACTGCTCTTTAGAAAGCCAGATCCTGAAGTTGAAACTCAAGTACTTTGGCCACCTAATGAGAAGGAAGGACTCACTGGAAAAGGGCCTAATGCTGGGAAAGATTGAGGGCAACAGAAGAAGGAGACAACAGAGAATGAGGTGGCTGGATGGAGTCACTGAAGCAGTAGACGTGAGCTTAAATGGACTCCAGAAGGTGGTAGAGGACAGGAAAGTTGTCCATGGAGAAACGTTGTCCATGGGGTTACGATGGGTTGGACACGACTTTGCAATTAACAACAACAACAACAAAGCCACAAGCAACAACAAAGCCATAAGCAAGGGTCGGCTCTTGAGTAGCTGTGTGGATTTAAACAATATAGCAAAGACTATGTATCTTTTAACCACACATCACTTTTTTTTTATTCTAGGACAGAACACCTTGCACTGATGTTTACCATCAATCATGGCAGATTTTCTAGCATTCCCCCTTAATATCTGACCTGCTAGCAGCATCTGTGCAAACTAAGTTGAGAAAGAACAAATGAAATGTGAAGGTGCAGGAAGGGAGATAACACCACTTGAAAGAAATACACATCCATATAAAATAGACCCCCCTAGCCATCTCATCATAGAAATAGTATTGCAAATTATGTGAGTTTTTCTAACCTCTGCAACTAGAAACTGCCAGGAGGCTCTTAATGTAGAAATACTTTGCTTAGTCTACTTACCCTTTGCCTCATTTTTCGTATGGATTCTCTAAATTACCATTAGTTCCTTTTAGCTAACAGTTTCACTGGCCAAATATTTATGTCACAAATGAGAACATTAAAAAAATCATTTTTGATACATCAAATTAGCACTCAGGCGAAGATCAATACTTACTTTGTTGCCCAAATAAGGACTCGGTGCACTCCAGTAATAAATAGGCTGCAGAACAGTTCTTGCAACTATGTTACTGATGCTCAGTTGCTGAGGTCCATCGAAACTGTCCTGCTGAGGAGTAAGTTTAGCAAGGCCCCGTTCATCAGTCAATTGCCAGCCATTCATGTCCATAATCTATGACAACAAAGAAAAATACTTGTTAACATCCACAATCTTCCTTCTTTTTTAAAAAAAAAATCTTTGCTTTTTGCCTTTTGTTTGCTTTCATATTAATATTAACAATAATATCCCACTTTTATTTTCTGTCAGGGTAATGATTTAAAGGCTAAACAGCTTATGTAATGATGTAATGTAACATACGGTGGATGATGCAATAATAGGAATAACTCAACAGGGTCTGTGTCTATGCCTTTAAGAGCCTGAGTATAAAAGGGAAGGCTTTTACTGTTGTGTCTCTCTCTCATCCGTTTCCTGCTGTAATTGCTGTGTTTACTGAATCACCACGTGCATGTATTTTGTTTCTGGTGTATATTGTAGATAGTGTAATATAAACCACCATTTAATACAAACCAATGTTTACTGTATTTACTCCTGGGTTACTTCAGCGCAATAAGACTGTGCATGCTCTAACATTTTCCACAATTCAAGGCAGTGTATAAAATCCTCCCATCTCCTTGCAACAACCCTTGATGGATTGTACTGAGAGGGAATGGTCCAAAATGGACCAATCAACTTTCATGCTTAGAGAGGACTAGAACTCATTAGAATAGATAGTCTCCTGATAGTCCAGCACTTTAACCTCTACACAAAACTGGCCCTTAATAATTTCTCATTTAATATTGAGAATAGGGTTTACTATACTTCTCCTTGAGAAAATAATTAACTAATTTCCCATACTTAGGCAAATCAAGAGGAACAGAAGTTTAAGTTTGTAGTATTAACTGAACACTTTTTTTGGAATACACATCAATGAAATAAGGAGAAAAGCTTTTTGAGAAGATATGATAAGGTCATACTATATACATTTTAAAAATCCATGGTTGATTTGAACATGGCAACAGAAAGAAATGTTTAGTAGAATGTTTCATGGCTCACTGAAGTTTTCTCTTCATATTTGAGGAAGCTAAGAAATTAAAAGGGCAAAAAGGAAAAGAGTCATTTTGACTCATTATGATTTTATAGATGCCAAACTAATAATGAGATTGAAGTTGCATTGAATGCATTGAAAAGAATGTTCATATTAGATGCATTTCGTTATGGAAAAATTAGCCAAATTCTATATATATATATATATAAGAATAAGACTATGATCATGCACAGAATAGGAAAAAGGGAAACATTATCCTATTAATATTTGCTACAGAATAAGGATTTGCCTGACAATTATTTTAGCAAGAATCTGTAACAAGTCTCTGTCAAAACCAGACAGGGTTAGGGATAGGAATGGAAACTTGGCTTTCTGTGTGAGCAAGGAAAGAAAGAATAATGAAATCACCCCGTAACTGGAAATGAGAGAAGATAATGATGCACTAAGATCAGGGTATTAAAATCCAACATATGTCATATGAGAGGGCTTTTCTTGAAGGCAATGACTAATATTTCCTTCAAAGGGAAGAAAATTCTTACATGCCTTCTCCAACAACAAAAGCCTGTTTCATAATGATAGGAAAATGTTTTAGTCTTAAACTTTTTGTCCTGTATTTTTCCTGCTCCCACCTTGATTGACATCACTGGAAAAATGAGGGGCTGGTTGAGCTCATAGCTCACTTTCCCCAACATCTATAACTGATTGAGACAGGAACTGAAAAGGAAAAAAACAGGAGGCAGTGGATCTACTGTATATCATTACACTGACAGCATTTCTAATTGGAAAGAAGCTGGCTCCTTACAAAAAAAATAAACTAGAATTGAAGAAGCTTCTTGGATGAGAAGTGAAACATTTTCAAATGGAAAAAAAAACAAAAAAAGTCCAGTTGCCGCTTGAAAAAGTAACTTTGGGACATTCATTTTGTATGTGTATACAGTAAAGAAAGGTAAAACATATCTAAGCCAAACATTTTTCCCAAGCTCAACTCAGTTAGAGCACTCTTAATTAGTGAAATGCTTGAGGATAAGATGTCAAGCCCAAATTGAGCCGAATTATTTATCGCCTGAATTTACAAATTGCTTGCGATATCATGGTGAAGTACTACTTATAAGCCTATAAGGGAGTTAAGCCCAGAAGAGTGCTAGCAGTGGACTTAATTAAGTGGTCATAGACAGTATAAGTAATAGGAAGTAATATGTTACATTACTAGCATTTTGGCAAAGCTTTTAAGTAGTATTGCATGATTTCCTTGCTTATGTTATGATAATCTCTGCTACATTTAACACTCTTAAAAGGTAATCCTTGACTTGTGACCATAATTTCTGTTGCTAAGTGAGACATTTGTTGTGATTTTGCCCCATTTTACAACCTTTCTTGCCACAGTTATTAAGTGAATCACTACAGTTGCTAATTTAGTAACACGGTGTGATGTCTCCCTTTGGTGACTCCCCAGATTCCTCCTCAGATATCAGGGGAGGTTGAGCACATTCCCTGCACGTCAGGAACTGGGTTGATTGATGGTTCTGAACAGCCATCCAAAAGAGATTTAGAGGAGGCTTCAGCTGGGGAAAGTTTGCAGTGGCAGATGGCCAGTGAAGAGGATGAGGAACTGCCTTCTGCACTTAATCCGAGAACATGCAGAGCAGAGAAAATGCAGGAGCAGCAGAGGTCAGCCAGACTACTCAAGAGGAGAAGACCCTGCCCATCTTCATGGGCTGCACCAGAAAGCTGGCTATTTATCACAGCAGACACAGGGAGGTGTTGCTGGAATGTGCTGGTTTTCTAGCTGTTTGTTTGTTCGTCGTGACTCCTGCTTCACTCTGGATGGGCACCGTTCCTTGGAGACTCGGAACTTTTTTTGCTATGTGATGTGGATTTAAGTTTTACCTGGTGGAGTTATTTTGTTTGAGCAACTTTTAATTGTTTTGTGGGCTAATCTTGGCCTGCTCATGGCTGGACTTAATTGGGACAGCTCTGAGTTTTGGTGAAGGGAATGCCTGGGGAATATTAAGTAAACTCACTAAACCACAGTTACGTGCATGGGTGAACGAGTGGGGCAGCACACGCGGCTGTTTAGTGACTCTGGCTTTCCCATTGACTTTGCATGTCAGAAGGTCGCAAATGGTGATCACATGACCCCAGAACATTGCAACCATAATAAAGATGAGTCAGTTGCCAAGCGTCTGAATTTTGATCATATGAAAATGGGAATGCTGCAATGATTGTAACTTTGAACAATCACTGCATGAACTGTTCTAAGTTGAGGACAACCTGTAATGCAGTTTTGTTTTGGTTAAAAGTTGTTACATTGGAAGAACACCAATACTTTATTCATGAATAAAATAAAATAAGAACGTTAACCAAGTCATGTTCAGAAGTTAAGTCTCAGCCTTAGCAATAATCCTGGGATTCACCTTTCTTGAATAACCAGCTTTATTTGCTCATCACTGTTTGCAGTTGTTACTGAATTGTCAGTTATGCAAAAAGTGTCTCAGCATGTAACATGGAATAATTTCATTACAATACAAAATGTCATATATTCTGATAGGCATATCAGATTTAAAGTCTCCTTTGTGATCACCTACCATTCTATAACCGCCATACCTTAGCATTACTAAAGACTGTATGCAAAAAGGTTCACTACTTCCTTTCTTATTCTCATGTATCCAGATAAATTGTAGCCAATTTGATATTTTCCTAACTATACGTTGAAAGGATGATATCTGCCAATCAAGGGTAGCATTTATTTGTATTATTTTCTTCAGATAAGGATTCAGCACTTACCAGACAGTGCCCTTTCCAGGAAATATAATTTGGATGAAAAACAAAAATCTACTTACTCCTGGCCTGAGTTTCTCTGCCCAGTCCAACTCTAGAGCACGGTGCTCATCTCCATTTCTTGGCCAAGAGAGTCATCGTTACTGAAGACATTTTCTGTGGTCAGCATGGCTATACGCCAAAGT
The DNA here is from genome assembly GCF_001527695.2 of Protobothrops mucrosquamatus. Lineage (NCBI taxonomy): Eukaryota > Metazoa > Chordata > Lepidosauria > Squamata > Viperidae > Protobothrops > Protobothrops mucrosquamatus. Next base: position 1,131,420 of record NW_015386745.1, on the reverse strand, counting down.
GGTACCTATTAATCTACTTGCATTTGCATGTTTTCGAACTGCTAAGTAGGCAAGAGCAGGGGCAAATAACGGGAGCTTACCCTGTTATGTGGAGTTCAGCTCTCGAACCTGGTCTGTCAGCTATCTAGCTGACAACTCAGTGTCTTTAACTGCTGAACCATTGCGCCTAACTAAGAGAATTATATAAATTATTATTAATTTGCTTGATGATGTGAATGCTAATCAGCTACTATACAGAGCTGGCTCTGGAGCGGCTACTGCTAATTGTGACAAACTTCCTTCATCTGTGGTCATCTCCCACCACAATCCTGATATTTTTAGAAGGTCCACATCTTTTGGGGCTGTTACATTCCGCAAAACTTTCTTTCTATAATGCATCTTAATCATTTTTGTTTTTAAAAAATAATTCATCTCATTATTATTCCAGTGAAATATGCAGAGGTTATTGGTAAATATCAGAGTTAAATATTGAGCAGGTCACTATCGTCAGTGAGACAATGGGCAATGTCTTAGGGTCTGAACACAAATACACCAGCAGGTAAACATAAACTCTGTTCACCTTCACCTTCACTAGTATGCATATTCATTCATGCTACCATAAATATAAAAAAAAACATTACTCGTCCATGGATACATAAACTTAAAGCAATCTCAAAAACATCCATGTCTCTGGGCATGCAAGTGTAAATAGGGGGGCTAATGGTGACCTCAGATGTGTTGGTAGTATTTTCCTCCCACTCCTGATGGTGGGGGATAAACTGGGCAGCAAGGAAAAGTAGATACGGGCTTCCCAGTGTTTACAGTACAGTTTGTGTCTGAGGCACAACTGTAAGCGACTAGGCCAGTGTTTCTCAACCTTGACAATTTTAAGGCATGTGGACTTCAACTCCCAGAATTCCACAGCCAGCATTGCTGGAATTTTGGGAGTTGAAGTCCACATGCCTTAAAATTGTCAAGGTTGAGAAACACTGGACTAGGCTGTGGGTTATCCATCTATGAACTGTAAGATTAACTACAGATGTTTTTTTTTTGATCCCACAGCATCCTGTGCATCACTAGATTAGATCTGGAGGATTAAGGAATTTTCCAGAATAGAATGGAAGTTCAATTGTAGAAGCAGAATACATATTAATCTGTATATGTTTTATCTGTCTTATGTTTGAAGAAGCACATAATTTCCATATTTTTATAGCCCAAAACTAAATTTCCCTGAGGAAATTGTTTTGTTTGCATTTTTCACTTTGGTATGGATAATGGAACACCTCTCCAGTGTGAAAATTTAGAAAATTTGGCTTTCATCTCTAGGAAGAATCATGTTGTGTATTCTGAGGAGGGAAAATAGGCAAGTTAAAAAAATGTCCACAGAGTGAGTTTCATGTTGAGATTTTATTTAAAATAAAAGATACTCTTGTTGGATGTATGCATTTCTCTGCTTTTCCTTACCGTCCTGTAAGTCCATTGAGACTCTGTACAGTCATTTGTTATTCCTGAGCAGAAACATGCCTCACAGCCCTGGGGGTTTTCTTGCTGCAGGTTAAAGAAGCCGGCTTGACAGCGATCACAGTTCTTCCCTTCAACATAGACCTAGGAATTCATAGAAGAATATTAGATTTTTTTGTCATGCAGGAGAAGTAAATCTAGTTACCTCCTTGTTGCTTTTGCTTTGTTTAATATGTTTTAATATGTAATGATATATTTCTGTCAATAGGCAAGAGATAAAAGACCCAAAATTTCATCTCAGAGGACACTTAATGATCCAGCCACCATTTTAAACTATTTTTCTGATTGGTCTAAGTGCAACAGGAGACCACTACCACCACATTCAACATTATGATCAATACAGGGATATTTGGTTTGCATAGAGATATATTTACTGTGAAGCAGGAAACCACAATTCTAGTCCTTTGTAGATGCACAAACTACAGCAGCATCCCGCAACATAGTGTTTGGCACCAATCAGTGGAGACCTGTATGCACAGTGTAGGGATCACCCTTTGACTTTGATTTATCTCATTTTCAAAAGTGTGTGGGCTCTGCTTTCATTTGACTTCTGCTAAAAACAATTGCAGGCCATATCCAATAATACATTCCTTGTTCTACTTTAGAAACATGCAAATGTGTTGTTATTTTTTTTTTAAAAAAAGATAATAGGACCCTAACACTCTAGTGTGTAGCTTCACTATGGCAACCTGCTTTTATATATGTTGATTGAACTGAAATACAAAGCGTTAACTATATATTTCTTTAAAGAGATAGTTAGATGCTAGCACAGATTCCCCCCCCCCTAATGTAAAATAAGCACAGGGATTTACCATGGGTTATAACTCCTTCTTGCTGTGGTCTCAATCTGGATCACAGTTTTTATGCCATAATGTCACTCTACCCTCCAATTCAGCCAAGAAAGGATTATTTTAGAAAGATGTTCATCAAAAATACTGTGCACATTATTATAATTGCTGCAGTATGGTATGCCAAATATAGTTGACTGCAGGCCAGTGAAGGCTGACCCTTTTACGGAAATCACGATTCTCCAGCTACAGCCAGCATTGTGATTCTCTACTGATACACATCTATCAGAAATAATTCACTTGCCTTCCAGCTAAAGAATTGGATAAATGTACCAAAGTAAACCTAAAAGTAATTTCTGAACTGTACAATTTCTCATAAAAGAAAAGCAACCGAAGAAAGGGGGGAAAAAAGAATTTTAAATAAAAAGAGGAAAAGAGGGTATCAGGGCAGATGGTATACATTATTATAACTTTCTAATCCTTTTGACAGATCCATTATTAAAAGAGATATCAATGAACAGCACCACTTTCTTTTAAATTAAAACAGACACAGCCAGCTTCCAAAAAGGATGAACACAAGGTTCAGCAGTATTTATGAGGGATCGTTGTGGAAGCCTCCTTGAGTTAGTTTCATTTGTGTGAAGTTGACCTGTTCTCATGCTGCTTATTTGTGCTTACTATAAAGAAAGAAAATATGTCTGAGACAGAACAATCCTGCTTATCTGACCTCAAAGCTCTCGTCTCATCCTTGCTTATGTGTTTATTTCACATATTTATAGGGCCACCCATCTATCAAAGCCATTGTGGGAGGTGAATAGAGAAAAAAACCCACAAAATCAGAATATATAAGATAAGAAAATAAAATTGAGACTTCTAAAAAAGAAAAGAAAAGAAAGAAATCTCCCTAGAAACAGGGACACCTGCATCTATTTCAGATTAGCAACCTGGGCCAGGTGGCTTGGGAAGAGCCAGGTCTTCGTGGTTTTTCAGAAGACCACCAGGGTTGAGCCCTACCTGTTTGGGGGAAATAGGGCTGCAATGAGGGAAACTCTGGATTCTCTTAATGACAAAGCTCTGTCCAAAAGACTTGAGAGCTAAGAAAAAGCATCATAGTTTAATTCTCCCATCTGAAATCAGAGCACTCCATTTCTTTAACCTCAGATAGGGAAAATGAAATCATCAGCAACAGCAGCAGCAGCAGTAGTAAACCCTGAAATATCTTCTGTGGCATTTTAACTTCCAAACAGCTTCAGTGTTGGAAAATATGCATATATTATATACTTCCTGAAATTAATTTTAACCCACATTTTGCTTTCAAGGGGAAATTATGAGCATGCTATTTGTACAAAAACACCTGCCTATGTTCTTTTATACTGTCCTTATTACAAAGATATCTAACTGCAGCTAATAACATCCCATCTAGTCAAATTTCCAAGCCACCCAGATCCAGCAATTGTTGCTAATATGTGATTTTATCTTTTGTAATGTGACTGTGTTTTATTTCACTATTTGTAAAATACACCATAGTTCTAGCACACTAGAAAGGCACCTGGGTAGAAATGCATTAAGGGCTTTTTCTAGTGGTTTACGTTAACCATGGCCCATACCAGACCACTCTTATTCATATTGTTTTGTGCTCATGATAAAATTGCCCAGCTATATCCTATCTTTTCTCCAAGAGCTCAAACCAAATTACAAAAGGATTTCCCTTCATTTTATCCCATCAACAATCAGGTAAAAGTGAATGTTCTTATAGAATACATAGACACAAACCTGGGTCTCCTTGATTCTAATTAAACATTATTTATGTATTCATTTATTATTTAAGAAACGTATATGGCCACAAATCTTATATACAATAACCTTGGGCAGTTCACAAAAATAGCCATGAAAAACAACAGTAAAACAACCTGTGTCAACAGACTTGAGGATCCTAAAGAAATGGTGACTTGATGAGATGGCTACATTTATCTGCAACACCAAAGATGCTGTCTCCTATTCTTTTAAAAATATTGATATTTGTTTGTTCGCTTGTTGTTAAATTATGCTATGTTTTAATATGGTTTGCTGCAGGGCTCTGTTTTACTATGTGGCATTCAAAGTCATATTTCTGAGATGGGCAGCTATATAAATATGACAAATTAATTAGTAAATAAAACATCAGAGAAAAACAATTCCAAGTATCCAAAATTCATTCCCCAATACATTGGCATTTATATTTCCTGAGCTTCAGGCTCTCACTAGCCCAATGCTCAGGGGGAAGACCCAGTTTTTCAAGGCCTTAGGGACAGAGATGGGGGGCTATTAGCAGCAGTTTCTTTCTGTTACAAGTTTTTCTATCAATATTTAGATAATAAAATAATGAAAAACAATGATGTTATATAAATTCTCCACTGTTATCTGTTTTACACAAAGCCATTATTTGGAAAAGAAATCTGCTTTGACAAGAATAACTTGCTGGCATAATTCTGAGTAATTACTTCAGGTTAAAAGATCAAATCCACATTGGAAGAACTTCAAGATGTCATGGCATTTTGATACCATAGCACCTCGAGAAATATTTACAAAAAAGAAAACATTGAAGAAAGAAAGAAAAAATGCAATCCATACCTTGCACCTGCATGGTCCTTCGCAAGGATCATCATTCAAACTGCCTTTCAGAGAACAATTGCAGGGCACACATTGAGGAAAGTTTTTGTAACCCAATGCACACCGATCACACCTCTCTCCTCCAAAACCTGGTTTACAGTGACAGGATCCAGGATGCATATCTGCAGCACAATCAAGCCAGAACCAAGCTCAATATTATTAACGCAGTGGAAACCGAAATCTAAATGAGTTCTAACTGGGAAAGTTACCTATGTGTGGAAAATCGTGATCAAAAAAAGATTTATTTCCATCAATGTTTAATGAGTGGGGAGAAACCCCTCAAAAGATGATGTTGAATAATTGGCAATAAAAATAATTGAATTTATGGCATTTGGCTGGTTAATAAAAGTTTAGTTAATAAAATGAGAGTTAGGTTGCAGCAATGATGCTGATACCATAATAATGAGAAACAGTTACTGAAGTAGGAAATGTTAGAAACAGTGATGACATCATTGCATTTTTCTACCCGTTGGGCAGTATAAGCAACTTGTAAGTATGGTGCCTGCCACATGTAATTTTTTATTATTATTATTATTATTATTATTATTATTATTAATTATTATTATTATTATTATTATTATTATTATTATTATTATTATTATTATTATTATTATTATTATTATTATTTATTGAATTTATATACCGCCCTATCTCCCTTACGGGACTCAGGGCAGTGAACAGGCGATAATAAAAACCACGATAAATATACACAAATTTCTGTTCTAATCTTATAGGCATTGTGCCTGCTACATGCATTGTGAGGCAACATTCTCTGGTTCCTATATTGCTTGTTCACATTTTGTGTCAGATCAAGTGTAGTATGCTATACCTGGGTCTTTTCCTCTCAAAAAAAAAAAAAGCAATAATGCTACCATTCTACATCTTAGACATGGAAGACCTGGGCCGATGCCACCATGTTCTAACTTTAAACATGAACATACCTGAACTTTGATTTATTTTCCTTTACTGAAGTGTAGTCATGTGAGTTGCTTGTTAACAGAAATAAAAACTTTTATCAGCATAAAAATAGTGTTTAGTTTCTTGGCAGGTAGAGGTCAGAGGGAAAGTGATGCAGCAGAAGACATACAGTAAATGATTCAGGCAGTGCAAAATCAAAGTTTTTCCAGGAAAAATATCTATGTCATCTAAATGCCTGTGTTTATCTATAAAACTAGGTCCTGGCCAGTCTATGGATTCTGATTTTATAAAAACCTTCTGCAAACATGATAATGGAATCCTTTCTTTATTGCAGGGATAATGGGACTGATAAAGAACATAAAATGATCCTAGAGTATTTTGCTGCCATTATAACTACATCCCACAATCCTTTGCATTAATGCACAGAAAGACATAAGATATAAGCTAAGTTGACAAAAAGCCACTCAGTATCATCCCATCCCATTATCCTCCAAGAACAAAGTGTTCTTATTCCCCTTGGGGTAATAATTCAGAGATTTTTAAAACATTTTTTACTTCAAATAAAAACTTTTCCTTACTGAAAACTGCCCGAGCACTAAAACAGTTTATTTCAATACTGAACACCTAATATGCAATCATACTCATCTGCAAATATGTCAAGAACATCTATTGTCAAAATAAATGCATTTTCCAACCTTTCCTTCAAAGAAGGACTAACTTCTTCCAGGTTATATAGATTCAGTAAAATTGGGATCTTGGTGTTGTTTTAGGGGATATATGATAAGGACAACCAACATTTATCCTTACTTCATTTAAGCAGTTTGTAAGAGTGATTCATTATTAGACAGTATAGTGTTGTTTCTCCTAGTTTATCAGGTTGATAATAGAACATTTAACTCTCCCTTACTTTAATAAAGAAAGGGTTTCTGCAAATAAATAAATGAGTTTTTTATTAGAGTTACTAAACCTAAATATTTTATTCTCCCATAAAACCATACTGTACAGCTTCATACTGGCAGGAAGTTGACCTTATGTGTTAAAGAAGACTTCTTATCTAATATATTTATTAGATTCCTGCTTCTTTTGGACTTTTAACTTTGGTGTAGTCTTCCGTGTATCTTTTAAAAAATGTTTTAATATATTCACCAATGTGATAATATCAAAGAGATAACAGAATTAATACTATTCCATTCAATCTGCCGCATAGGAAAAAAAAATCCTTGTGAGGGCATTCTCATCTAATCTAATACTAACAACAACCAATCCTAAAAAATTGTTGTCAGCTGTTGTAGGCCACAATACAAACTGCCCTTACATATTACTAAGACTACATTATAATTTTACGCAGTTCATAATGTGTCATTTCACATATGGTCTTATTTTGGTTTTCAAGTGCAAGTAAAAGTGGAGAAAATAATATTGGGGATTTGAATTATGTCTAATTACCATCTCAAGAGAAGAAATCTTGCTCTTGGCAAAATGATTTAAAAAACCTTTTAGATTAGAATGATGTAAATGTATGGTGCTACTGTACAGCTATTTTTAAAGGATAATTGTGGACTGCACACCAGGGAAAATATATTTTTTATATTTTCATAGAGGTCTACAACAACAACTTTTTTTTTTTTTTTTTTAAAGATAAGATAGAGGAAAGAAGAAAAATTAAAAGTCCATTGGGGGAAAATTCCTGCCTTCATTTGCAAATGTCACAACATAGCAATACCAAAAGAAAACATGAGAGACAACAGCTTGGGTCTCTGAAGGGAAGCTCTGCGGGAACAGAGGCAAGCAAATTTCAAAAGGCTTTTTGCGAGATGATGTTTATCAGAGAAATAGCATGCTGAAAAGAAGCTACTGCTCAACGTTAATTTGGAAGATGTGGGACATAAAGTTTAATATCAGTCAAGCATCTCACCTCCTGTAGCTTGCTTTTCATCCTTGACACAAGTGCCATCTAAAGAGCCCACAGAATAACAGTGACACGGCCGGCATGGTTGATGATTCTTTGGATGAACCTATGGAAGCAAAATCAAAGCAATGAAGCAATCTACTGGTCCTCCTGATCATGCCACTTAACCTAATTTGGAAGCTCAAGCACTATCCTTCCCTTTATTATAAAGCTGGAGAGATTCCATGATTACTTTTCCTACTGATGGTTGCAATAATGTAACATGGATTTACTGACCAAAAATTAGATCTACACATTTATATCTTCATCCATGCAAACAGAAATAATAGCAAAAGGCCCTGTTCTTTCATTGTGTTTCTTTATATCAGGGGTACTCAACCTTGGCTCTTTTATGACTCGTGGACTTCAACTCCCAGAATTCCTGAGCCAGCTGGCTCAGAAATTCTGGGAATTGAAGTCCACGAGTCATAAAAGAGCCAAGGTTGACTACCCCTGCTTTATATCAACACACGTTACTTTTATATTCTATGAGAAACTTTCCTTTAGGTTTTCCCATTTTGAAAAGCAACTAGAAGGCTAGAGAGACTAGAATACAGTTCACAGTGCTGTATTTTCCCCCCACTGAATATGGTACCATCTGAAATGATGTTTTGGAATTCAAAGAACAGAGTTATGGATCCTTTACCCCTTTTGGCCTGAAGTATCCATCAATGCACATTTCACAATTGATGCCAGCAGTGTTCTGGGTACAGTTAATGCATATTCCACCTCCAAGATATTCTCCATGGATATTCAAACTCTGCTTTTTGTCTGCAACCATCTGATCATAGTAACATTCTTGTGCCTTCCCATGGCAGTTGCAAGCTAAAGAACGGAAGAAGTACAGTATATTAACAAGCATCACATCAGTCTGCACTCATGTAGAAACATTTTTTCCCCAGGAATTTACGATATTCTTTCATTGTTTTGATCCTAGTCCACCAGAGAGTTTCAGCTCTTTGAATTAATAAGTAGTCATTCACATATTATGCTGAGGAATTCATCATAGTATTACCTTTCAAAATCACACTAGGAGAAGGATCTTCCGTGCCTTTTCCAGACCTTCTGACAGTGGCAAAGTACCATTTTAAAAATCTATGTAGAGTTCCAATATTTTGTAAGTTAAATAAGTTGTTGAAAAAAATGTACTAAATGGACGGCTATTATTAATGGAAATGATTCTGGTACTCCAGAATAACTAAATATGGTTGAACCCTTTTAAATTCTGCACTAAAACGATGATGGCACTTCATTTCGTCTGGCCAGTTATAAGTTATTATGGACTACAATTGCTTTCAAGCTTATGCCATGAAAAAGTTTTCAAGATGTTTTCATTACAATATTAAAAATTGTCATTTACTATTAGTTCTAAGTTACTTATTAGGAGCTTGCATTGCATTATATTAACAAACAAAGAAAAATTAAACAGACCTAAAGGGATAGAATCTAAGAATATTATTTATTTATTTATTAAATTTATATACCGCCCTATCTCCCTTACGGGACTCAGGGCGGTGAACAGGCGATACTAAAAACCACAATAATAAATAAATAGTTTCTGTTCTAAAATCAAATTAAATAACAGGCCTGTTCTAAAAACACCCCATACAAAACCCCCACTAAAACATAATCAAACTACGCCAGGCCGGCCGCANGCTCGGCGAAAAAGGCGCAGGTCCGCAACTGTACGTAGGTCGGGGGGTAGGTCATTCCAGAGGGCAGGAGCTGCCACAGAGAAGGCTCTCCCCCTGGGGGTCGCCAGCCGGCATTGTCTGGCCGATGGCACTCTAAGGAGGCCCTCTCTGTGGGAGCGGACTGGTCGAAGGGAGGTGTTTGGTAGGAGGCGGTCTTGCAGATACCTAGGTCCATTGCCATGGAGCGCTTTAAAAGTTGTTACTAACACCTTGAAGCGCACCCGGAAGGCCACCGGCAGCCAGTGCAGCTCGCGCAGGAGAGGTGTTACATGGGAGCATCTAGAGGCCCCCCAAATCCCCCGCGCAGCCGCATTCTGAACTAGCTGGAGCCTCTGGGTGCACCTCAAGGGGAGCCCCATGTAGGGAGCATTGCAATAGTCCAGGCAGGAAACAACGAGGGCTTGAGTGACTGTGCGTAGGGCATCCCGATCCAGAAAGGGGCGCAACTGGCGTATCAGATGAGCCTGATGAAAAGCCCCCCTGGCCACAGCCGTCACATGATCATCTAAAGACAGCCAAGCATCCAGGAGGACACCCAGGTTGCGGGCCCTCTTCGCAGGGGCTAATGACTCACCCCCGATAGCCAGAGATGGAACCAACTGGCTATGACGTGATGGAAACCACAGCCACTCGGTCTTGGACAGGTTGAGACGAAGCCTGTTCCTCCCCATCCAGACTCGCACGGCCTCCAGGCACCGGGACATCACTTCCGCGGCATCGTTGGGGTGGTCCGGGGTGGAGATGTACAGCTGGGTGTCATCTGCATACTGATGAAACTCCACCCCGAAACCACGGATGATCTCACCCAGTGGCTTCATATAAATGTTGAACAGGAGAGGTGAGAGGACCGACCCCTGTGGTACCCCACAAGTGAGGTGCCTCGAGGTCGACCTCTGCCCCCCTGCCAACACAAATTGCGACCTGTCCGAGAGGTAGGAGGAGAACCACCGTAAAACGGTGCCCCCCAACCCCAACCCCCCTAACCGGTGCAACAAGATACCATGATCAATGGTATCAAAAGCCGCTGAGAGGTCTAACAGGACGAGGATAGAGGAACAGCCTCTATCCCGAGCCCTCCAGAGATCATCAACCAACGCGACCAATGCCGTTTCTGTGCTGTGCCCAGGCCGGAAGCCAGACTGGCGCGAGTCTAGATAGACAGTTTCTTCCAGGTGCTGAGGGAGCTGTCGTGCCACCACACTCTCAACAACCTTCACAAGAAAGCAAAGGATGGAGACAGGCCGGTAGTTGGCCAAAGCAGCTGGGTCCAGGGAGGGCATATTAACCACTAATATGTCCCATTATTTGAATGCAAAACTATATTTAATTTATCCTATTGAAACAAATGTATTGCATATGTTACAGTTACATTAATCTGCCATATATATATATATATATATATATATATATATATATATATATATATATATATATATATATATATATATATATATATATATATATATATATATATATATATATATATATGTTCGAAGGGTCACAAGCAGTGAGACCACCAGGAGATTAAAAAGTTACAAAAATTTATTGCTATTAAAACATTAAAACACCTAGCTTTCGC
>NW_015386745.1:1113933-1120009 GCF_001527695.2 Protobothrops mucrosquamatus | reverse complement strand
CCTTTCCCTTTCTGGCCTCAGCTCTCCGGTTGGATCTTTCCTCCATGCACGTATGGGTGTCGGTTTCCTCCTCCCCCTCTTTCCTCTGGTGGGGGACCATTGGGGGTGTGAAGGTATTCTCTCCCTCACAGCTCCCTGGTCCTGCCCTCCTCTCCTCGCCCTTTCTAACCTCCGTTCCCCCGTTCGGTCTTTCCTCCGTATCAGCCATCCACAAAAAAAAATAAAAATAAAAAAAAGCATTCATCCTCTTCCCCTGTCTCTTGTAGCTAACAAAGCGAGACAGCCCAGGTTCGAATCTCAGAAGGGTATGTCTGGCTGATGAAACCAAATAAGGTTAGAAATAGCTATCCCAGTACTCCCTTAATTCTTTGTTAGCAATCCAAATTTTGAAAAACATAGAGAAAATGACATATACTTTTTTCCAGTTTCTCATCTAAATGGCATGAAGAACTAGATGCGACTATATCACAATTAATATATACAGGTAAGCCTTTTTGTTTTGATCTTTGTTGTAAATCACATCCATTGAATTATTTCTATTACCTTCACATTCATGCTTTACAAGGAAAGTCCCAGCTTGCCACGGTCTCTGATTAAATCCAGGGCAACACCGATCACAGCTTTCTCCACAAGTATTATGTTCACATGCACAAGAAGATCTCTGTTGGGATGGGATGGGGAGAAGAAAGGAGAGGAGAGGAGAGGAGAGGAGAGGATGTATTAAAACAATTATAAAACTGGGCAATCAGAAAATATAAAACAGTGCCTTGGTAACACACTGGATGAAGCCATGATATCCAAGCAGACTATGATCCTATCAAAATAGCTAATGGAGCTGCAGATTACATAGTTCTATTCTGTCCCATCCTTCTCTCTCTCTTATGTCCAATTTCTTCCATGAAAGAAGTAGTTTTTTTCAGCAGTGGAGTGGCAAATGTTGATACAAACCATGTAAAATAAATGTGATATATATGCAAATAAATAAGCTGAAGTTTTAGACAAACACAGACAATTCTAGAGAAAAATTAGATGCCAATATGTTATCCAACAGTTTATTGCTGGGCAGTCAACTCACTTTTGGTTCTAAATATTTCAGCATTGGCAGAGTAATCCAATAGGAATTGACTCATATTTCTAACATGATAATATTAATTATCAAGGTATCCTGGTCACTTAGATATATTAAAGATCTAAGATCACTTAAATCTATTAAAGAATGCTTTCGCAACATTTTAATGTTTTGGTATGGTACACTAGATAAATTAAACTCTCTATAATCTTCCCAGTTTATCTATTTAAAGATGGTTTGACAAAGTATAGAACTGCTTATAATGAATAAACTGTCAGTGAAACCTAAGGTCACTTGTGACCTTATTTCAAAGAAAGTTTTTTGGAAAAATGTTTCCTTTTTTGGAACGTAAATCTGTTTGTATCAGGCCTGCTAAAAGGGGAATATACGGTAAAGAGAAAAATAATTTTAATAAGTCATATGTTAGGCTTTCAATGCATATGATCTCAGATAAAGCAATGATTGATGGATATTTTTGAAGAAAGTGTTTAATACTGTGCTAGTTAATACAATTTTGATTGTACCATGCTCTTTTATAGCTAGAGAATATCTCTGTCTCTCACACACATGTATATATAGACACCAAATGCTAAGAAATTATTTTAGAAAATGCAAATGCAAATAAAATGATTTTTTTTCAATCAATCAAGCCAATCAATTAAGAAAGCATATGATTTCCCACCAGCACAATAATTCTCTCTGCTGATGGAAAGCAGCTATCAATTAACTTGAGAATAGCATGACTTTTTATAATTTCGCCCACCTCTTCTCCAGATTTCAGAGGCCGGATGAGACACTTGGAATAGTTGTACGGGAAAGGGAATTACTAAAAATCATATGCTTAGTAGACAGAATTAATGGAATTCATGGTAAGGTTTCAGTCCTTTACACATTTATTATATGCTTTGCACATTTACTGTTAAACTTAATAAAGCTTATTTTCAAGTAAGATGCTGAAAAGTGAGCATTTTTTCAAAATTTGATATGCCTGAAAAGTAACAGTTATCTCAACCATGACTTTGAGAACATTGCCCTTGAGAAGTTCTATCATCAAGACAAAAGAAGATTGTACACATGTATATTGTATATCCCTTTTCATATTAGAACAGTGTTGGAAAATACATACATTTGTGGCTGGATTCAATGGACATGATTTTGCATGGCCAAAACAGATGCACATTCCTCCCACTGAGATGTCTTTCACAGAATAATAATACTGAAAAGAAAATTAAAAAGAAAGATATATGCTATTATTATGTTGCAAACTGAATACAAGAGAGTTATCATTTTGGTACCTAATCAAGAGCTTTTTAAAAGGTGGGAGTAAATGTGTGCTTCATTTTCACAGAAGTCAAGAAGTAGATTTACACTGCCCAGTATTTGATTACCATGAACAATAATTCGATAATAAAGTTCTAGGTTTTGGATAAATGAACTGTACTCCTTTGCATTCCTATATAGATTTTTCTAAATCCCAAACAAGAGCATGCTGACATTAATTATGTTGAAATACTGTGGGCAAGGGAGAATTCCCCCCCCCAACTCTTTTTCCTTTATAGGGTTTTATGTTGAAAATGGACTCAGTGAGTGAGGACATTGGAGATGATTCCGTGAGTTTCAGAAAGAAGATAAAAAATCAGTAAATATCTCCTCTTTCCTGAAAATTCTCACTCTGTGGCTGATGTGAAGGAATCTTCTTTATATAGAATGGACATCCAGAATCCACATCATCTCTATAGAGGCAAGTTTACTTAATAGTGTATGTTTAAAAGTGAAACTTTACAACTCTGCCTTTAGTTGTTTCATTAAATTTCACTAATCCATTGGCTAATATAAAACTTTCTGTGGCTATTAAAATATTTACATGCATTTCTTGCATCATTTTCTTCCACAAGAGTCACGCTTTATGATCCTTTACAGTAAAAATGGTCATTGGGGATCAATAATGCATATATTTAGATGACCTGAGAATAGAGCATTCATGACCTCCAGTTCATTCATACAGCCATATTTCTAGGAAGGGCCATTCGAAGCAATTATTACTGCTTTCTAAATTGCCTGGCTAAATTCCTCTGGCTTTCCATTAAAGGCATTCAAGACAGCCCTTCAAATATTTGCTATCATTAAGATATGCCAATCTTAGCAAAAGAAGAAGGGAAAAGAAGTTATTTTTGAAACATTGTATAAAAGTACTGTTTTATGTCACTTGTGATAAAGGGACAACGCTTTACAACTGTGACCTGGAGCACAAGAATTTTTCCAGATCTTAAAGATTGGGCAGAACCAACAGAAGAAAGATTGTCCCGTAGGTAACCAGACCTTAGTCTTGTAGAGCTTTAGAGGTCGCAACCAACATCTTAAATTGTACCCAGAGGCTCATCAGTAACCAATGTAGCATACAAAATAGTGTTACATGGACAAAGCAAGAAGCTTCTATAACTACTCATGAAGCAATGCACTGGATCAGTTGTACCTTCTGATCTTCAAGAGTAGATAATTTTCTACAAAATGTATATCAACAAGGAAATTCTACTGTAGAAAATATATCACCAACTGTATTCTCAAGCTACCTACAAGCAAGCACCTACGTGTTAACCATGGAGGAGAACCGCAACGTTCCTCTTCTCCTTCAACATTGTTTTCTTCAGACAAGTCCCAATCCTAATGATGTATCATCAGGGTGACACATTGGGTGCAGAGATTTATAAGGTATCTCTGCAATTACAATAGTTTATAAAGAGTGGTGCTATATGGTCTGGAATAGAATGGAATAGATCCATGGTGGCGAACCTATGGCACGCGTGCCACAGGTGGCACACAGAGCCCTCTCCGTGGGCATACGCACTATTGCCCCAGTCCTAGGCCTTCAGCTGAGTTGTATAAAACCTTTTCACTTTAGGTCTCCGCCTCTGTGTGCAAAAAAAAAAAAAGGTTCAATCAATCAATCAATTTCAACTTCTCGCGGGAAAAAAAAGACCTCGCAAAGTTGGAATTGATTGATTGAACTTTTTAGTCCCACCCAGTCTGCCATTACCACCGTAGCCACGCCAACCCAATTGGCCACGCCCACCCAATTGGCCATACCCACCTGGCACCCGATGATATATAAGTGGGTTTTGGGTTGCAGTTTGGGCACTCGGTCTCTAAAAGGTTTGCCATCACTGGAATAGATTATCAGAATGAATTGTTCATCACTATCCCTGTTCTTGGCTTTTCAATGCAAATAAGAAGGGAAAAATGAAAAAAAAACCCTCCGAAAATATACTTCAGCTTCAAAAAATTTATATACACTCATCCTGCTAGTTTTCTTTAAATGAGCATATCAAAGAGAAATTTCTATTTCAGAAAGAACAAAAACTGATGTTTTATAATTTTGAAATAACAAAATCCTTTTGGATATTAAGCATTAAAAAAAAGTATTACAAACACACATTCTAGCATCTTTGCCAGGACTTACCCTCCTTGTGACTATTGGATCAATTTCATTGAGATCTCTGTGTGCAAGCATCATTAAATCCGCATTTAGGGTCCGTATCCTCTGAAATCTTAAGCGAATATAACGAGCTGATGTAAACTCTAATAGTGTTGGAGAAGGATCATCTGCACTTGGTCGTCCATTGATTAAGGATGTATGAATCTATGAAGTAGAAGAAATAAGGATAGTGGTTATCTTACACTGTTCACTCAAAAATTATCAGGTCTGCAAAGCGAACGTAGGAATTACAAGAAAGAAATAAGTGTGGTTGTAAAAGATTGTTTTCCCCTTTCATTTATATCTCTTTTTCCAACGCTTTGAATCTTATACAACTTTATTGGATAATGTAATGTAGCCAATTTCAGAAAAATCTGATTTTTTAAGTAGGAGAAAGATAATTTTCTTTTTGAGAAGAATGTAAGCCATCTGGATATCTAATAGAAGATAATATATGTAGCTGAGGGTTGAATTGTGGAAACCCTAGTGCTCTCTGAACCTGATTCTTTGCTTGTAGTGTTTCTTGACTAGGATACCAAGGAGAAAACCACATTTCACCAATACTGGCAGGAGAAGCTACTGAACAGGGACCAAACTCCACATTCACTAGCACTGACGATACCTAATCAAGTAATGAAATGTCTATAAGCAAACAATCAAGCTCAGAGAACACCTAGGACTCCACCTTCTAGATATGTCACACAGATTCATGAATAGTTGCCTACAGATAATCATTAGCCACATGCTTTTCATTGGATATGAGCAAAGAATAATACAGATAGGCCACAGTATGCCATGATTTACACTAAAATAGACGGCATGTAGTTTTTTTTTAAAGATACGACTTACCTATTTGACGATGGTTGTTTCAAGTCATATATATTTTGTTTGAAGCAAACTAGGAAATTAGTTTTATTTTTTGTATTTTTGATCTTTTCTATTATACACCACAGAATAAAAATCTACTGCACCGTATACTGCCTATTTCATACTTCTTAAGTCCCAAATTGTATTTTCCCCTTTTAAAATTTATGCATATATATTCCTTTTAAAACCAATATACCATATGGTATGTTCATGAACGATTTAGCAGTTTCTTTCCTATTCACAGTTTTCATATCTGAAGGCTGGTACTTTGCCAGAAATCTACCAAGTACAGTCACAGTGTGGTTCTTTTTAACATAGAAAGAAACTGCAGATGCTTGGCTACGATTCTTGAAGTATTTTAGTTCACTTTTTCAAAACAAGTTACATGAAACGATTTAACCACATCTTTTTCACAGACTTTTAAAGTGATAATTACGATTAGAGAGTTTTTAATATATAGCATGGAAAATGTTTCAGATTTGAAAGGCTTTCCATATTACTAATTTTTAAAGCATCAAAACATAATTATGTACAAACACGCACATACATACACGTCATAAAAATATATGTAACAGTTTGTTTTGTATCGAAGGAGTTAGTTACATGTGTGTACACATGCACACATACACATTTAGATAAGAGATATTGAGGAAGAGAGAGAGAGAGAG